>NC_042513.1:27370632-27519105 GCF_900963305.1 Echeneis naucrates
CCATTCCGTTTTTAGCAGCTGGCAGTCAGGTGATGTTTATGATGGCGGTGATGACGGTGATGATGATGATGTGGTGTGTCTTTTGAAGGAGACAAACATTAACACCTTTTTGTCTAATAAAGTTTTATCTGAGCTGAATATGAAACTCAGTGAAGAAGATTTTCTTCGTTTATCTTCAAAAACAGAACATAATTTTTTCTCCAGAACTGACCAACCAACCACCGACCCTCCGTGACATCACCCGTCAGTATGTGAGTCTAATTAGTCTGTCAGCCATCTTGTTTTCTGAAACCATCTCTGGATGTGAGGAGGAGTCCAAAAAATTAACACAGACACTGACTTCAATATAAGGGAGGAGGTACATTTTCCCATAGACTTCAATACAATCTGAGTTCTCTTTAGTGTTGATAATAAATATTCAGAATATTACAGCTTCATTGCGTCTTCCTCTGATGGTTAAAGATCAGGCGCAGTGGATTGTGGGTAGTGATGATGAGGAGGAAGAGCCTGAATCTCAGATGAGAAGAGATGCTGCGGCTGATTTACAGGTTGTCATGGAGACGCTTCAGCCCGTCGTCTTGGAGGAGAAGCCGTGAAGGTCGTCACAAGGCCAACCTTCACAGCTAACAAGGCCGGTCTGTCGACGCACACAGTGATATGACACAGCTGTGTGATGAATAGCCGCTCTGATTGGACGTGACGTGCAGGCGGCTCTGATCTTCTCTGGAGGTTTAATTAACCTTTTTTATTCTTTCAGCTCCTGCAGCTGACCGGCCGCCGGTCGATGAGGCAGCTGCTGCCTTGCTCAGGGGCACTGTGACTGAAGAAGAGCGTTACTCAGTGCTGGTCTGAAGGTCCAGGATTTGTTCAGATCCGGTTTCAGGCCTGGTGGTTTCTGCTCAGGCTTCAAATCCTCAACAGTGCAAATGAGAAAAAAAATCAAACAGACAGAAAATACGAAAGATGCGTTCATACAAAACTTCTTCTCAATGGTGTTATTCAACACTCTTTATCGAAAAGCCTTTGTTTTAAATGAAAGAGATATAAAGAAAAATGTTTTCTTTATATCTCTGAATATTTATGATTCAAAAATATAATGAAATATTTTAAATCATTTTAAAATCTTTTCATCAAGAACGCTGCAGAGATGATGTGATTGGACAGACGGCTCCTTTCCTTCGGACCGCCGCTGCAGGATGAACCAACCACTGACCGACCGACCGAGGTCCAATAAGTCAGGCCTCTCCACCTCTACGAGGTAACCGTGATGGTAAATGTCAGAGAAATGTCAAAGCCTTCAGGGCTCGGAGTAAAGACGTAGCTCAGGGGTCAGACCGGAGTCAACCGTTACCGCAGTGCGGCGTCCATCGTGTCAACGCTCTCCGTCGAGGCAGAAAAGGCCAGCGTTGGATATTTAGCACAACATGGCAGCTCTGTCCTGAGGCGAGCAGCCAAGACCGGAGATTCATCTCTGATGTCATTCTGTAACACGGCGGCAAATATCAGCAGATCAGACGGAAGTGGAGCGAGGAAACGTTCTTCAGAACAATGATGACAGAAAGGAAAGAAAAATGTACAGACATCAACTAACCTGGAACACAGTCCACTTCACTGAGTGTCAGATCGAAGGAAAGAAATCAAAACAATAATCCGATTAAAACAACTTTTTATTTTTAATGAATGAATGATCGTACAGCTAAAATAAACAGAACAAAGTAAATCAAACTGAATAAAAATAAAATGAAACAGTGAACATGAGGTGAACTAGCTGCTAACTTTAGCCTGAAGTCCTCCAGGTTGGTCATTCTTCTTTATCTTCAGTGAAACAAATCGCCCCTTCAGATTGTCTTTCTATCAGTCAGGATACAAAAGCTGAGAAAAGTTTATGAACCTCGACGTGGAGAACGGCCGACACGAAGGCCAAAGACTGTCTCATTCTGGGTGTTTCTGCAGAGATCCTTCACCACACGACACCAGCTGCTGCGATATTAAGGACATTTGTTTTAACTCCACGGTTCCTAAGCATCAACGCAGACATCAGACTTGTAGAAGTCACATGACCATAAATCTCAATTTGGAGCTCAGGATTATTTTTGTTCATCACAGAAACATCCATCTGTCTTTTTCAGAATCCTCCTTTGGGATTAAAGAGAAAACACATTTGTTTCCTGGATTTGACAGCCAAATAAACTTTGCTCCGAACAGTCGTGCTCTGACTCTGACAGATGATGGCATTGGCACTTTTACAGCTCAGATTAAATATGGCCCCGGCGGCGTTGCTTTGTCATCACGGCGCAGCTCGTGCCAGACGGTCCACATTTGTGGGGATGGATGCTGGGATGATGACAGCCAGTAATAAAGGAGGAGGAGTTTGTGTGCAGGCCGGACTCTCAGCCTGCCGGCCAAATGACCAGCTGAGCGAGTGGCGGTAATGGCCCAGAATCTGATGCTGTCATGTCTGTAAATGGCTCGATCGCTTGTGTGTTTGGTGAAAAATGGCCGACATTTATCAGTGCGGAGTCACGGCTGTGACGGAGGGCAGACCTGAGTGTCTGAGCAGAGACCCGACAGCTCCACGCTGTGAATCCCTGATTAATGACGACGACGAAACAAACCAAGGAGGAAACAGAGTCTGTAATGAGCAGAGATGAGAAAGTGCATTCTGATTCAGAGAAACCAACATCCTGCCTGGCCGTGTTCTGACCACGGAGGAGCTGCTGCTTCGAGCCGAGTTTGACCCTCAGGAGAGTTCTGAGGGTCAAACTGTAGGAAGTCGTGTTTTCATGAAGAAGTGAATCCAGGACGTGGACCGAGGTCTGCAGGAGATCGTTCACCACCAACTTCTTGGATTTGTGTTTTGGTTGGAGCTGAAGATCCAGAACAGGAACTTGATTTATGTCATCATAAATTAATAAGAACTTTGTTTATTCAGGAGTTAAAGTTCTTTTCCAACAAATAGAAACTTCAGCAGATCAGTGACGACGCTGAAACTGTCTGAGCTTCATCATCAGCAGACCATCTGCTGCATTATGAGCTATCTGACCTAAATATGTGTCTCTGAAAAGGATTCCATCTGAAACTAAATGCATGTGATTTATCTGTGTTCACGAGTTCATGTATTGATATAAATGTTTCTTTTAAAGTTGTTATTTTACAGCTCAATCAGATCATCTTTTATGGCCAATCAGTGATTAATGTTTTATTGGCCTTTGCTCTGTTGACTTATGGCTCATTGTGCCTCCAATAAATCATCCACTCAGTTTAATGATCTGTGCTGATGTGAAAGATGCTGCTGCTATAAAACCAGAACACTTCACACAGGCCTGAAATATGGAGAAAAATACTAATATTTTATGATAATGGGGGAAAAAAAGCAAATATGCAAATTTCACAAAGCGCAACAAAACGTACAGAAATGATTTTCTTCTGCTAAAGTTCAATAATTCAGCGCTGTCAGCTGTTAACTATGAAAACTGTTATTTAAATCACCGTTTAAATCACAAAGTTTTTCAAGGATTTTTTTAAACCTTAGAAATAAATTGCATTTTTAATATTTATTATTTTATTTTGGACTTTGTGCCTTAAATCAGACAGAAACTGGCTGTTAGGAAGAGAGAGGAAGGACCTACAGCTGCCACAACACGACCAGCTCTGCTGGTTGTAAAAATATGGTTATTGAAGTCTATGGGAAAATGTCCCTCCTCTCCCTGAGTCTGAAATACAACATGATTGTCATTTAGGGGGAAAGGGGGGGGTTACGGGGCGGGGCTACTGTGTGACTGACAGAATGGACCACCCAATCAGGAGAGAGGACAGAGCAGGTCAGATCCACCTTCTCTGTTCTGGTTTTTACTGTTGAAGCATTAGATGGCCAATAGATGACATGAAGGATGTCACCATGATTACAGGAAATGGTTGTAAAGCCTTTCAAAATAAAACATCTTCCAGCTGAAATAGGAAGTTGGTTCTGTGATGTTCAGTCTTTGATTACTGAGCCTTACGGAGCGCTTCTCCTGACATCAGTCTGAGCTGCTGTGGCTCCTCCCACTTATTTCGCCCCTGCTGCTGCCTTCTGGGCGTCTCTGGGGGGACGGCGAGGCGATGAACAACAGTCCAGGTGGGTGAAGCCACAGCGGTGAACCTTCGACTCTGATCTTTTCAAAATGAACAGCAGGGCAGCGCCTGGAGACGGTTACTAGGCAACAACAAGATGTGAGCGTTAGCCACAACGTCTCTGCAGTTTCATGGAGGTGAACGGTGATGATTTCCTCAGAGGTTTTCAGTTTTCTGTTGTTGTGGGTTCGTGAGCACAAAGTGACGGATTCAGGTTGTGTTTGGTTTTGGATTCATGTCGGTCATCGTTCCAGTTTTTCTGACCACTTCAAGGTCAGTTCGGTTATTGAGTGAACAACAAACTGCATCTGAATTCTTTTGACTGATGAGACAAAGATTTGTTTTCAGAGAAGTGAAGAGGAGAATAAACAGACTCCAAAGACAAACTGACGAGCCAAATGATTTTCAGGCAGATTACAATCGAGCTCCTTAACGTCCTTTAAGTGTGTTCTTTTAAACACATTTCTATGTCCTAACTTTTGGTAAAGTCCAATTCATCTTTTATTTATTTACCTCGTCTTGTCCATAACTAACGTCCTGCAGCTTTAGAGCCTCTTTTGCTTTTGATTTGTGATGTTTTTCATTTATTCTGTGCAGCTACTTTTCATTTTGTCTTGTAACTTTGTGTAGAAAAGTCTCAATATAAATAATTTAGTGTTATTGTGGACATGAGCAGGTTTTCCATCTGACAAAACTGAGCAAGTTCAGTTCTGCAACAGTCAGATTGTTTATTGGCAGTAAAGTGATTGGTGGGAAGTGATGATGTCACACATCATTCATGATGTTTGAATTAGTCCGATGTGAAATCTGGAGTTTAATGCTAATCTGCATTGACATATTAACCTGGTGAATAATAATATTTGAATCATTCAGTGATCGGCAGTTTGTGTCTCGACACTTTGAGCATTTAGATGAATATGGTGATTTCTGCTGAAGCACAGCATGAACATCAGCCTCCATCTGCTCCGACATTTCCACAAGTGACAATGAGGCTTTTTATCAGAAATAAAACCGGCATGTAAAATAAACCAAAGATTTTAACAGGAACAAGAAGTGAGCAAGAGCAGAACTGGAGGCTCAGGACTGACTTCAGTGGGAGCCCAAACCTCTGGTCCAACCTTCCAGAACAACAGGAACGGTGATTAATGTCAGAGTTCATATCAGTCAGATAAACTCAGGCTGAACTTTCTCCGACCTTTTCATGGGAGACGGCCGCCGCTTCGCCTTGTTGTGGTCATTAACCTGTCAGGCTGACTGATCCCTGACAGCAAACACACACACACAGGTCAAGTCAAAGCCGTACTTCAGGTATGCATGTACAAACTGGGCCGGAGCTCCTACCACAGCTGGACCAGTATTGAGATGTAGATTTTTTTGGTCCTCTCAGGGAAAGTTCTGGTGCCGGTGAAGCTGGCAGAACGGCAGACGGCAGGGTCAGCTCCAGAGAGACGCTTCACCGAGGGACAGACAGGCAGCAGGGAACTGCTGCAAATGAGTAAAACCCGTCCTTTTGTTCGCCCCCCCCCTGCTAATCCTGAGTCGCAGTACATTATCAGAATTTCCAGATCAGTTGTGACTGCTGATGAAGTTTTGAGCGAGAAAGAGGAAACGACTGCGACTGAAGCTAAAATGAATTCTGGGACTTTGAGACACGAAGCGGCCCAGAGATGACTGAAGTGAGGCAGATTCAGTGTTTCCTCCTCAATCCTTCCCAGTCATGACTGGGAGAAGAGCAGCTGTGACATAACTGTCCAGGGGTCAGGGGTCAGGAAGGATTCAAGCATGTCTCATCATCTGTGAGGAGGTCAAAGGTCAAATGATGGCAGACATGATTCAATCGTTCAGAATGATGAATGGATGGATGAAGGTCAAAGGTTAAGCTCAGAGTGACCTTAAAACACTGACAACATTTCACACTGACGGTTCTAATTTTTATGACTCATCCTCTCACTCCACAAACGAAGCAGATCAATATTCAGTCAACGTCCAGCTGCAGCAGAGTAAACTGGGAAAACAGCAGCCAATCAGAGCCAAACGCGAGCGTCGCTGTAATATCTGTAATTTTCTGGTTCCACATCGTCTCCTTCCTGATTCCTCAACATTAAGACAATTATTCAATTGTCTTCATCTCCTGACAAAGAATCAAACCGCTTCGGTCCACTGAGTCACAATTCAGCTCAGACGGTCACATGACATCAACATTCAGGAAGCTGCAGCGTTATAATAAACATACAGTCCACTGGGAATTAAAATTAAAGTCTATAAACTTTATTCATTAAGATGTTCTGCTCTCAGTCTCAAATACTTTTAGTGGCTTTGGCAATTTCCTAAACTGCAAAAAAAATCTCCATCGGAGAGTTACAGAGCAGTTTAATGTAACATCCATCAAACTGCTGGTGGATTATCTGATCGTTCTGCGCCGAAACATCTCTGCTGCTGTCAAAGCTGAAGAGGAGCCAGAAGACGTCTAGATCAGGTGTAACTGCTCTGCTGTTCCTGGGTCAGTGCTTTGGAAACAGAGCTGTGTCTCACTGCAGCCACTTTGGAAACCAATGGATGTCTTTTTTCAAAGGTCTCCTGCTGACAGAAGTCACTTTCACAGTGTCTGCGGCTGTGAACGGACTTTGGTAAATCAGCAGACTTGAATGATCTCTGGGCATGAATCTAACATGTCCGTTTGAGGTTGATCTGATCTTCAGAGGTCCAGGTCCAGGGTTCTGGCACTGTTCCTGGTGTGGCAAAGCGCCATTGATCTGGTTCTCTTCCTCCCCCAGTTTCCAAGTCTGATTCACAATCATGTTTCTTTGTAGTTTTAATTTTGATGACTAACTCTTTTTTTTTAAACTTTTGATTTGATAAACGTACTAGATTAAGGCAGTTGGACAGTTTGTGCAGGACTCTGGACAGGAGACGGCAGCTCCGGCTCCTGGTCTTGATTCTGAACTGTGGGTTTAATTCAGAAATATTTTAGCACCACTCCTCCTGATCAGTTCGGCTGGAAACATTAGCATTAGCATTGGATGGCCGTTCAAAGGTACTTAAGGCCCGCCTCCACTGCGGCCAGGACTGTTGGACATAAACGTCCTCCTTGGACAGACAGCGTCACCAACGTCCCACCAACAGACCTACGGACGTATTTTATCAACAACATCTCTTCAAAACTTCATTGAGGGCTTAAATCTGCTAACATTTATTCTGAGCCGCTTCCTTCGTTCCCTCTGCTCATATTTCTTCACTTTCTAACTTTTTGTGCATCAGTGTGGATCCAGACAAAAACAACAAACACCACCCCCACTGTTTCCAACACTCCACACAAAACAAACACACACTTTCTCTGCGGGTTTGACACAAGGAGATGTTTGTTCGCCTCTCCTCCAGGCTTTTGTCTGCAAATATTTATAAAAGCAAAAAGGGTTAAATACATGGAGGAAAGACAGAATGGTTCTTTATGTTGGAAGTTTGTTTGTGTGTTTTAAGCAAAAAGTGAGTCACAATCTGCTGCGTTGGTCAGAAACACTCAGCACAGCCGTGTTCCTACCAACATTCAGCCGCTGCCTCCATCAGGAAGGTTCCAGCCAGACATGTTTGAGTCCCTCACTTCATGTATGTCTTCACTGACCACCCAGGTGGAAAAAAACAGTATGTTCATTTATCCATCCAACATTTAAAACAAAAACAGGTGGATGGAAACACATCAGAGGTCTGCACACTGTTACATGTGTAATCTCCTCACACCCAATTAATGTCTGCTGTGGAAGGAGGCCAGATTGGTGAGAAAATGTGGTTTGACTCAGATGTGTCTGTGGCCCCTGAAGCCTCAGCAGTGTGTGTGTGTGTGTGTGTGTGTGTGTGTGTGTTCCTCCAAGCTGTTCAGCGTCTCTGTCCAGACTTCATTAGACAGCAATCTCTAATTTGCCTCGAATGGCAGCTAAAAAAATCATGCTCCTAGTTTTGGTTTCATTTTGATGTCTCCTGTACTGCTGATGCATAATTGTTAACCCTGTGTGTGTCTGTGTGTGTGTGTGTGTGTGTGTGTTGCCCAGTCATGATCGATGTCACCAGTAATGACTTCGGCTGATAAAACAGATTCATTGTGGTGTTGAACTCGTGGCCAATCAGAAGGCTAATGAAGCCTGCGGCTTAACGAGCAGCCGAGGAAAGACGAGAAAGTCTCGAGGCGACTGACCTTGACAAGTTTGTGTTGTAACTGCTGTCCAGACACACACACACACACACACACACACACACACACACAGGTTTTGTTCTTTGACTGAATTAGCTGCCACCTTCTTCATTCATTCATCCATCTTCTACCTGTTATCTGTTTCCGGAGTTTGCAGCCAATCCCAGCTCACTCTGACCGAGGGCGGGGTCACCCTGAACAGGCCTCCAGTCCATCAGAGGGAGAACACACAGAGACAGACAGGCGGGAACCGAACCCTCAGAACCCTCAGAACCCTCAGACTCTTCACCAGGGAAACGTCTCCTGACCGAGGCGGCGCTGAAACAAGCTCACTGAGTGGGGGCGGGGCTTAAAGTCTGAGTAGGCTGCCCAGAAGGTAACGTCTGATGGCTTCTCTTCTCTTCTTCGTTGGTTCTTTGACTCTCACTTTGTTGTGGTTTTTGTGCGAACCGGTAGGATTACATGAAGCCTTTGGGCCGAGGAGCAGGTCGGGGGGGTGACCTGCAAACCGTCAGCTAACGGAGTACTGAACCATCAGGGGGTGACGCCACTGGTCTGAAATAAAGTCAGATTGCATTGAAATCTATTGGAAAATGTCCCATCTCCTCCCTTATATTGAAGTCTACTGGAAAATGTCCCTCCTCCTCCCTGATGAGTTTCTGGTCTCAGTCTGAAATACAACATGATGTTCATTTAGAGGGAAAGGGGAGGGGTTAGGGGCGGGGGCTACGGTTGTGACTGACAGACTCCAGATCCAGAGGAGGTCAGCTCCACCTCCTCTGGTTAAAAAATGGCCAATAAATTCAAACCAGCAGCTCTTAGATCTGAACCTCTAGATCCTGGTCAAGGACTCCCGAGGACCTGTATTCAGTTGCTTCAGAAAATCAGAGGGACTGAAGGGAAAAGAAATGCTTTTTGATATCTTCAGCAGCTCCACGTTTTTCCATCAAATGAAAGTTTTTACTTTAATTGAAACCCGTCTCAAAGTGAGAATCTGCAGCTTTCATCTGCAGGAGTGTTAATCAGTGTGAGCGGCTCCTTTGTGCCGCCTGCAGAGCAGAGCCATACAAAGCTGCTGATCCTCGCGCTGCAGTTTCCATTCATTGGAGAACGGCCTTCAGTCGGAGCGGCGACTCGTTTCTCCTGGAGGGTGATTCGATTGGAGCGTCAGGCGGTCCGGCGGCTGTGAGCAGCATTCAGCTCTTCCACTGTGATGATGCTGCAGCATGTTTAGTATTCAGAGAGACACGATTGATAATCACTCACATTATGGAGTCACAAAATTAATTAAAGTCGACCTTTTTGGAGCCGGCAATTAAGTAGGACGTCTTTACTCTTTTAAATCAAAGGCTGTGAGTTTAAAAGCTGTGAAATACAGATCAATAACTCCGAGTTATTATGAGCTGCAGGTGGGAACCAGCCTGAACTCAAAGAAAGGAGAAATAACGTTCACTGAATGAGACCGGTTCAAAGGTTTCATGTCCTGTAACAACCAGACAGATTGAATTGTTGGACTTCTAATTAAGACGTTTAGCTGTCCCCATTATTGGACAGGACTCTGGCCTGTGGGGGGAGGGGGGTGGATACGGGCCAATCACAGGCTGCCTTTTCGGCAGCGGCATGAATGTCATGAATGGTTGGGGAGATTTCTACCTCGATCTCACTTCAGAAAATAAGTCAAAATTAAAACAATAGTCACGTTGAGGATGTCTGTATTTTTAGAATCACAGAATCATAAAAATGGTATCAAAGCTGCCGTTTACAGGAAAAAGGAGATAAGAACACACTTAATCTTAATTATACTGCAGCTTTAATGACTTCCTTGATGTTTGGCTGAACTGAAGAATCAAAATCAGTGAAGCTGTTCATGAGAACAAAGTTTGATTTCTGAGACTTTGGATTGTTGGGTGTCTTTGTTGAGGGCAGCAGCAGCAGACGAGGCCGATGTGGGCGTGGCCTCCTGCTGATGGCGGGCTCAGGTTGAGCTCCTTGTGTTTGTGTTTCCCTCCTTCATTAAAAGTCATTACAGTCCTGCTAATGGAGGCTTAATGAGGACGAACAGGCAGGTCGCCCTTCATGTGCGGCTCGGGGGGAAACTCATCACTGCCTGATTCCGGATCCAGCTCTTTGGCGGTGCGAACGGTCGACGGAGCAGATTCACAGATTCAGTGTTGGAGAAGGCAGCGACTCCCTGGAGGAGCCCACCTGACCTTGGAACCTGAAAGCTGCTCTGGCCTCCAAACACCTTTTCAAGTGCAGAAAATTATCATCCTCAGCAGAGCGCCGTGGCACAGCAGCTGCATTAACATGCACACCGGCAGCCGGGGGCGCTTCGACCTTCTGAGCAATAACCTGCTGACGGCGACTGTGACCAAACCGGCTCAATGAGGAAAGTTGAGCTGCTCCTCAACTTCTGCCACTCTTTGTGAATTCTGAATGAAACTTTCAGCTTTCGCCCTCCCTGCTGCCGTTTCAGTGACCAGCTCCATGAAATTTGGTGAAATGAAGAGCAGATCTGAAAAAGGAGAATTCATTTCCCTCCAGCAGGAAGTTCAGCTGCAGGAAAGGAAGCAGATTGAAGTTTGGAAGGTGGAAATGACGAGGACATGAAGCTTCGACGTGATGACCTGAGAATCTGTAACACAAAGGATGACCTGGACCCTTAAACCTTCAGTCTGTCTAACGACCATAAAGGGAGGTCAGACTGTATTGAAGTCTATGGGAAAATGTCCCTTCTCCTCCCTGATGAGTTTATGGTCTCAGTCAGAAATACGACATGATTTACGACATTTAGAGGGAAAGGGGAGGGGTTAGGGGGCGGGGCTACAGTGTGACTGACTGACAGACAAACCTAAACTGCAGAAAATCATGAACTGAATGAAACCATGTTCTCCTGTTCATCCAGCCAGATATCTGATCAGGATCTGAATTCCTTCCTGGGTTCATTCTCAGCCATCGGCTCCTTCCCTCCTCCTGATCTTCAGATCTCCGTCTCTGCAGCTGAAATCACATTAAGCTCTAATAGGCATCTTAGAGCAGCACCCACAGCACCACGGGCCATTACCTGCTCCACTTTAAGAAGAAGATCTGCTCAGTAATGGCTGCCCGTTACTGGATATTAAGGCACCTGCCTTCCGGCCACAGCCGGTAATGTCCACAGAGAACAGCACATTACGGCTGTAAGAGACAAAGCCTCTGATTGTTGAAGACCCTGAGCTGTCTTCACTGGGTCAAAACCAAAGAGGACGGAGAGGATCAACTGAACAAGTAAACACATCTAGCTCAGATCTGGATTGGACCCTTTTGGTACTTTGAACCTTTTTCCTTTATCATGTTCTCTTCCAGTGTCCTCGCTGCATCCCTGCTGTGGACACATCCTGGATACCGTTCTGGGACTCTGTGGGCCGTCAGCTCTACGTGGACTCAGACTCTCCTCTTTATATTCTCAGCACCGTCTGACTGTTGTGGTGGATATTTTATATTCCCTGCTTGTGTTTAGAAATCTACCTCGGCTGCAACATGAGCTTGAGATTAAACTGAGGAGCAGAGTAACTGGAACACAACAGACGTGTTTCGTACGACATGTTAAATCTAAATGAACTCTTTGAACGCAGCGACTCCCTGTAGCAACAGAAAACTGGGATGAAAAACACCAAGTTTCAGTTTGAATCAGCACTTTGATGAATAATCGTGTGCCGTGCACCTTCATCTGCGTTTGATATCAGACTGTTACTGAATATAAGTTATTGGTGCAGACACTTCTGAGGATCAGCTGGTTGATCTGAGGACTCTTTCTGTTCGTTCTGAGAGTTTCATCTGGATCCAGAGGAAAACACGACTGTCGGTTTTACTGTTGGTTCTTCCCTGAGATTAAACTTATTCAACAGAGCTCCTCTAAATTCAGCTCTGAATTTAGAGGAGAGGAACGAATAAACACTGACAAACGTGACTTAGAACATTTAATAATGAAAGCTGCACTAAAACTGTTGGTTCATTGAAACCTCCTGAACAGATGAAACATCTGATCTCAAATCTACATCCCATTCCTCTGAGACCTGCTCAGGTTCTGTAGGTCTGGGTGGGTCTGGGTTCTGTCGACACACGTTTGGCCTTCAGATTCTAACTGATGGAGCCAAACTTGTAAATTGTCTTTAGAGAAAGAAAGAAAGAAACAAAAAAAAACAGGAACATTCACCAAACTTCCTATAATGACGTTTCCTTTCCGAACACTTGGTTTGTGGGAACTGGATGCACAAATATTCTTCTCTGACCTTGTCAGAGTTTTTCTCTGGAAAATAAGAAGTCAGCCTGTGAGATTTGATAATGCAGCAGAATACGTGGAAGGAATGAACTGTATTCATGCAAACTGAAAATACCAGTTTCATTACCATTAAACTGGAAAATAGAGTGAGAGCAAATGATTCTCCTGTGGTCAGTTCAGTTTTAGAGGTCTACAGTGAGTTTCTGGTTTCATTTGCACACACACGCACACACGCACCACACACACACACACATATATAAACAAAGCAGTTGTTCAGTACTCTGTTTCCTCTGAAACCATAAACTCCTCAAGAAAACGTTTACTGAGGAGGAGGAGGAGGGACATTTTCCCATAGACTTCAACACAGTTGAGTTGCCTCCCTGAGAATGTAGGCCCACAGTGGCCGCTCCATGTCATCTCCGTCAGTCTTTATCTGCAGATCCTCTCTCTGATTGGTTCTCAGGTCTGAGGTAATTTGGGTGTTGGACCTTTAAAGCTTTAAGATTCAGAGCTGCGCTTAAATGAATGAGGTTTTATTAATGAGCACTTTTCATCCAGCAGAGTAACACAAAGGCTTTACAAACAAAAGTGAGAAAAACAGCCACACACACAAATTTAAACACAGAGCACGAAGTGATAAAACAACAACAATAACAGGAAGTGAAGAGACACCATCATGAATCTCATGAATGTGAATTTGCACCAACGAAACAAAGACTGGAAAGTGAAAGGTGGAAATAATAATATCGGTAGACAAACTAATAAAAGTAAAATAATAAGATGCTAAAAGAGGATACATGTGGAAGAAAACCAGAAGTAAAAGTTTGAGAAAAATAAATAACCAGAAATAAAACGCTATGTTTCTATGTATAAAACTGAATTTAAATCCCGGAATAAAGAGGTCAGTTTCATTTTTTTTTCTCCCTTTAGGTTGAATCCAGAGGTCAGGACCTGGAGGTCAAAGGTTGGCAGGATAAATGAACTGGACTAAAACCCTCAGGGTTTTTTGTTTGTTTGTGTAATGCAGCAGTGAACGGTGAAATCAGTGAAGCCTCCTCCGCTCGTCCTCCTGTACGGAGACTCAGGCAGACAGGAGGGGACAGGGGACACCTGCAGCGTTCAGGACTGAGGAGGAATCTGGGACGCTGGACCTGCTGACCTCATCTGCTGATGGAAACAGACCTATAAGGCAGCAGGAGCACCGCTCTGCTGCTGAGGACGCAGGAAGTCCCACCGACTGATGGAAGGAAGAAGGCAGTTCCTGCTTTTCACAGGGTTGAACCAAAGACAGAAGAATTCAGGTGGAGAAACCAGTCTGAGGGCAGTGAAGGTGAGAGTGGAACACAAACTGGGGAAAGAAGAGCAGATGGTGCTTTATCTCCGCTCACAGAACGGCATCACTTTACCAACTAATTTAATCAAATCCCCACAAAACTGCAACAGATCCATTTGGATACGGCCGCGGAGAGGAGCCGAGGGCCACGATTGGCGTTTTTTATCGCTGTGAAGGAGAATGTTGTTCCATTCATCTCCTCCTCTGGCAGCCCCGGCCTCAGATCGGCTGCTGAGCAAACAGAGCGGCCTATCATCCGCAGCAGGAGGAGGAGGATCTGAAGGGATGAAGGCTCGGACGGTCTGATGTGGATCACATCGCTGATGGAGGAGACGGGAAGCGTGAATCATCCGGCTCAGTTATGATGAAGAGTGAGTCATAAAATCTGAGCGGCAGCTCGGAGGGAGACGGGAAACTTTGTGCCAATAAAACAAACTGCGTCAGATGTCAGAGAGCGCTGGAACGCATCCCTCCTGTAGCAGCTGCTGGGGTTTTGAAAAGGGGGCCTGCTGGTCTCAGAGCAGTTTGACTGGAGGACAGGAGGGGATTTTTTGCAGTCTGATAGGACAGTTAGACCGATGGACCTTCTTCAAGGTCAAACAGGAACAAACAAACAAATTACCTCATTTAGGAGCGTCCAACCTGTGAGCAGTGAGATCATCTCCGGCAGCTCAACTGGTACTGTCGGCCATCTTGTTTGAAAGCATATTTGGAGGTGAAGGCGGAGCTGAGGAGGAGTGAAGGGTGGAGCCGACCTGCTCTTCAAACTACAGTCTGACACCATAACTCATCAGGAAAACGTTTGGAGGAGGGAGGGACATTTTTCCCATATACTTCAATACTATCACACTTTTAAGCTCATCACCTGTCATTTTCTGAACTTTCATAACAGTTGATGATTTCTATTGATTCCTGCTGACTTGTCTTCAAATTAAAGGTACTTCCTGTCTCCTGCTGATCAGTGACCTTCAAACGTTTTTGTCTTCATCCTGTCTCCCTCCAACATAAGTGTTTTTTCATTTCCATTAGGCGCTAATCATATCTGTCATGCAGCCCATTAGCAGCTTCCTGGCGCTGGAGCAGGAAGTGTGGAAACGATAAAAGGAAACAGAACATTAGAGCGGAGGATTTTGAACAAGTGCCTGCTGCTCAATTACACAACTGAGAGCAGAAGGAACCGTTAAATCACGAGGTGCTGCGGACGAGAACGAAATGATCTGAGGCCGCACAAACTCATCCAACGGGAACCAATTAAGTCGTCAGAAGGTCGACACCAAGTCCAGAACGAGCCATTAAAGGGAATTATTTGAAGTATAAGGAGATTAAAAATACAGATAATAAAGTTCTAATGGAAAAAGTCCCAGAAAATAAACGACACTGTCAGAAGACCGAGGACAGCTGCGGACCCCACAGAGGAAAAGATGGCTCCTCACAGCAGCACAGTTTGATGATATGCTGATTATAGATGACACCTCCTGATTTATCAGTTACCACTCAGTATGATGAAATCAGCTGAACCTGATTCGAATATGGGAGACATTTTTTAATTAACAAAACAAAACAAACAGAAAGAGTGAAGGTTTTTTATTTCCCAACGAGAGGAACTCAGACTGAACTTGACTCTGTGGACTCGTCAGTATTCAGGCAGCTGCAGCATCTAAACTTCTCTTCTTTAATTGTCTGTGGATTTCAGCCTTCATGAGCCACTGAAGGGGTGAGAGGCATCCAGAGCGGAGGTGAAGGTGTGTATGGGGGGGGCTCAGACCAGCGGGGGTCGTGGGGGAGGTTATCCTGGTTAGAAAACCAGGTTTTATAGCAGCTGCAGTTTGTCTTTGATTGTTTTGGTAATGTGGCAGTTTCAGAGGACAAAGAGCAGAAGTTGGAGGATTTTGCTGCAGTCAGCCAGTAAAAAGTTCACTGATTTTATTTATGTCAGTGGAACAAATGCAACCTATTTTATTGTGAAAGTAGAAAACTTTGCTCCAAACACTCTTCAGTAAAACGTTGAATTGGTGGTGATCGTGGCATGCAGATGCTACAATATACAGATGCCACTAAACGCTCAAGTCGGCCATCTTGATTAGGCTGTTTTCTGCAGTTTTATGGTTGTTATTGCGTAATCTCTCATAGGAGAGCACATTTAGCCTGTCTGCGGTCCTTGACTGGAAACAGATTAGAGGGGAAGCCGGCAGTTGTCTGCTGATGACTGTTGAAATGAACGTTGACCTGATTCTGAGTGACCTCAGAACATTTTTATCTCTGTGAAACACCGATCAATAACTGATCAGCTGCACAGACAGCAGCACCAAACCCACTCGTAGTTTGTCTTTTGGTCTCGTCCACGCTGCTCCGAGGAGTCTGCGATCGTTACCGTGGTAACAGGCACACCACATGCCCATCGCTCAGAGTGATTCGACAACAGGCTTCAGGTTAGTGTGTCCTCACAGTCCTGACTGAGTGGAAGAGCCTCTGACTCATGGAGATGCATAATTACACAAATTAAACGAAACAGCACTCAGAGCCAAGCACAGATCTGATCAGCTGATCAGCTTTTCCTTAATTCTCAGTCTCACATCTGAAAAAAGTCCATACAGTCTGAAGGCATTTAGGCCAATGCCTCCTTTTAACCCGTCATATCAAAACACTGGAGAAGTTAAATATGGACCTTTTTCATTTAAATCTTTTAAAACAGTCTGATCAGAATTTGATTCCAGTTGTTTCACAGATAGGACGAAAAAAGTATGGAAGTCAAACATTTTGCCTTCAGGTGTTTTTTCATGGTTACTTCTTTTTTCTTGAGCATGAAATCATCCAGAGTTGTGTTAATGGAGGTGATAGAGCTGCAGCTCACAGTTGTCACTCTGTCATTTCCTCCGTCTTTATTCTCTGCACATCATCATTTGTCTTCGAAGTAAAAGTCAACATGTTTCCAGGCAGCTGCCACGAGTCTATTCATGAAAAGAGAGGCGCTGCTGTAGTTCTGACAAATGCACTCATAACCAGCAACGACTGTTTTCATGACCTTGAGTGAGACAGAAACGTTGGAGCTGTTTAACACGAGTGTTTCCTCCAAAGCAGTAAAAATCCTCTTAATTTTAAAGCTCAGCGTGAAAACAGGATGAGCTTTTTACGAATCATATCGATGTTGTGATCTCAAAGTTAATCATTAACTTCTGCTGAATGTTTCAGCAGCCTCACTGAGGTGCTCATTCAAGAAACGCTCTTCGAAACGCCTTCAATGAGACTAAATGTTGGTGTAAGTCTCTGGATCAGTCCTGTATGTTTCTGAAGCATTAGAGGCCTTGAAGCTGATTGTGAATATCTGGAAACATTTTTTTAAATAAAAAGCACAAATAAATGGAGAAAGAAACAGAAATGTGGCTGTAAATCGGGAAAATCTTAACTTTTATCTCATAACTTATTTCTACATGATTCTGCTAACCGGCTTGTCAGTCCATCATCGGACAGTGCCAACTTTAAATTCTCCCTGACCTTTGTGATCTTGGGTCCTTTAATTTAGATTTCTAAACAGCTGCTCTGGCTAACCAACGCCGATGCAGTGAGCTTGAGCGATGGTGATGAAACTGACTAAACTGACGAGTCCCTGGTCGAAGGTCGAGTATCTCGCCAGCTGATGCAACACGTTGAAGACGGGAAGCAGAGGACGCTCTCAATGTGCTGCTCAGTTTCCATCTCACATCCTCCAGCTCTGGAATTGGATTACGCTTCTCGAGGGGAAGCCGAGCGTCTCAGGGCGCCGTGATTACGGCGGGAGTTTGAGCCATGCAGGCATGAAGAGCAAACATGGCGTCTTCACACAGGTAGCCCGATGACGCTCTAATGTGTTTGTTCCAGCTCGTATAGCAGCTCATTACAGGTCAGGAAGTGTTGACTCATTAGTTAGCACGCTCAGCCGCTTGTGACTGATTGTAATCAGTATTCTGCAGACAGGAAGTGCTGCACTCCTGTGTGCATGGCCCTTTGTGTTTCCTGAGGCAGATGGTTGAGGGGGACGTGTGCTCTGGATCGTCGGCAGCGGGTTTGCAGAGGTTCTGCCTGTTTGTTTGATTACTGAGTGACAGAAAGCTCAGGAGTGATGTGCCTCGCTAGTTCAGCCGGCGCCTCAGGGCTTCAAGGTCGACAAGATTAGCATTTTAAAAACTCAGATCTGAGAGGAGAGGGCGGTGCAGTGGCAGCAGCCTGGCTCATTCAGAGCTAGATCTTCTTCCTACTTTCGACTCCTCCTCATCTCTTTGAAATGGGGAACAGATCAGATCATTACATCACGTCATGCAGCAGAAAGCACCGACCCCAGAGAGGGCATCAGCGACGCCAGGTCCGAGACCTGGAAACAGCCGAGTTCTCTTCATGAAGTTGGACCTGATCCCCAGAGACCAGAACAGTTTTAGTCCCTGCTGGACTCCAGCGGTCTGTAGAGTACCTGCAGGTTTCACGTTTCGTCCCCAGGGCTGGATGGCTGCTTTTCTCGGCCTTCTTGGCTGCTCCTCTGGGGATGATGTTGAAATGTTTGTGTGTAATCCGTCCAACAAATAAAACCACCTGCCACCGTCACCTGGACGCCGTCCCTCACACACCTCCTTCCACAAACAACTGCACTGTTGAATTAGCTGGATGGGAAACAAACAATGAAACAATCCATCTGCTTGTGTGTTCGATGGGCAACTCACCAAACCATCTGAACAGGCCGCTTTAACACCGACGGCCCCGGAGTCTCCGTTTAGTCCGCAGAGCAGCCAGTGCAGAATATTTAGGAGGGAGGACACGTTTGTCTCAGTCCTGTTAAAGGAAAAACCAACATGATGCAACTGGCTGAAAACGTGACATGACACCACAGAGGTCAGATCGTATTGAGAATGGATGGATAAACACACAGAAGGAGTCAGATAGTCAGACTGATCCAGAGCTGATCAGATGATTCTTTTTAAGAACCATCAGGAGGAATAAGAGCTCTGAAGGTCAGCTGAAGTTTGGTCCGTCCCTCTTTTATGGAGTTCAAGTCTTCCACCCCGAGTAATAACTGACTGCTGTTCCCTGTAAGGTGTCCCGCCCAGAGAGTTGGCTGAAAGCCCCTGAGACCTCTGAGGAGTTTCATCTTCTCTGGCAGGCCTGTGAACATTTCACTCCGCGACAAAGCCAGAGTTGGATTTGGGGGAGTTGAATGAGCACGTTTAGAGGAAAGTAAGAAGCCTGATCTGGTGAAAACAAACAAGCAAAAGAGCAACGTGCTTCTGATTGATGACCGTAACCTCCACCAGCATCGCGTTCTCCCTCCATCAGATACAGAAGAATTCACAACAACATCATAATTAGCCTCAGATTTGGAAATCCACCGCCACAATCAGCATCTATCCCCGAAGCACCTACTTTCCCTCAGAATTATCAACGTCCACCGTCAAATTTTAAACAGCTTCATTCTGAGCTGCTTAGACCACAAACACACACACGATTCACCATCAGACTCATGTTATGCTGTATATTTAACAGGGCTTGTGTCTCAAACGGAACAACAACCAGATCCTAAAGCTGCGAGTTTAAGATCAGCTGCTGAAATAAAAGAAACTTATGACACAAGCCTGTCTCCCATTGGCTGTTTCTAACCAATGGGCATCATCCTTTGGTGAAATGTTAGACGACAACTCGCGGTCGTAGAAGGTAAAAGTGATGGTTACATATTTAGAACGGGATGTGACACAGGATAATCGTGTTCGATTCCCGTGTGATGGTGGTAGTTTATGTTGTTTATGTTTCCATAATTGATAACTGCTCACTGTAACCATGACAACAGGTGGTCTGGCGTACAGGAAGTACAAATTTGAATCCAAATCTTCCTGTACCTGTCGTTGTAGTAACCATGGCAACAGAAGGTACGATGGGTAGTGCAGAGGGTTCATTACTGTAACCATGAACCGGCTGTAGGGGCGCTACAGCGGGAGACGCTGCCGGCTGATTGTTTAGAGTTACTGTAGTATCAGATCCATCAAAAAATTAAAAAGTAAATAAGAAACACATTTTGTACATTTCTGATATAAACACTTGACCAACTTGGGGAGGGAGCTGACTCCTGACCGGGGGGGCATTTGGACCATTCAACAGAAAAATCCAATTCATTTCATGTTTTCTGGGAGCACACAGCTCTATCAAACCCACCACCTTCTTCATGTGTAGCTTCATCTCAGCTCAGAACAGGAAACAGAAACAATGAGCCTCTTTAAGGGGGGTCGATCTCTAAGTAAACGTTTTTTAAATCAAAGAGAAATGTCTGGAGCTGACAGACGCCTCCTTATTTCACCCATGTAGACTCTGCTCAGTGATGTGTTTGCTTATTAGCCTGCAGCAGACAACGAGACACTAATACGATGTTTTGTTTCATGCTGCTGCGCCGGGAAGCCACTTATTCTGACTCGACCTCACAAATAACTGAAGACAAAAGCTTTTCCACAGAACACACCATTGTGTCCCCCCCACCCTCAATGAGAAACATGGATGAGTTTATCTGAAGCCAAGCTGGAATTAAAACAGCAGAAACATCCAAAGCAGGACTGAGAGAGTTTTATCACATGTGATGATGCAATGATGAGGAAGAGGACTGAAAAAGAGGAGCAGATGATGATGAAGGCTAAAAACCAGATCAGAGAATCAGGATGAAAAACCAGCACAGCTCTGATTTTTAGCTGCTCCTCATGAAAATATTCCTCTTCCTCTTCTTTTTACATGACTTTGAAACATCATGGAATCCACCTCGGTTTTGATCTGGTTATTCAAAGTGCAATTGGACTGAACCCCTTTGATCCAGATGCAAAAATCTCAAGATCACAAATCCAGATTAAGAAGTGACTCTGAAGAAACACAGCACAGAAAAATAAAATCAACATAAAAACTATTCGCTGTAATAATACTGACGCTCAGAAAACAGTGAGACTTTCCATCTTTTCTAGATAACAAACTGAAACCTCTGATGGTTATAATCAGCCAGAGATCCTCAGTGTGTTCTAATTACATTCGTTATTTCCTGAACTGTCAGATTTTTTGTTAGTGCAGTTTGGGTGAATCCAGAGCTGGAGGAGAAAACCTGTATTGATAAAGACTGGAGATAACACACGTAAAACGTTTCATCAGGTGGAGACGGGAGCTGCAGCATCTTGATGAGCTGGTCTGAATATATCTGGGCTTCAGTGTGAATTAAATGAAATCCTGGCCAAATGATAATTACAGTGATTCTCTCACATTTAGCCCGAGCTGCTGCGAACAAAGAGCTTTGTATTTATCACAAACAAAAGAGGAGATTTCTCTCCTTTTGTCTTTGCCACTAACTCCATTGTCTGCTCATCTCTGTCCTGTGGAGTTTCCATGTAAAGCCTCATAATTGCCCCTCATGCTGAGCTGCTTTTAAGGGGACTGACTCATTACAAGCTGTTTTATTCATGGTACATTCATATGGCCGTTGAAACCGGATCCAGTGACATTGTCAGGATTTTAACAATGCTGAGGTCCAGCAAGGGCAGACTAAAGACAGAGAGATATGGACAATGAGACATTCAGAGCATCAGAGCCAGGAGGATGATGATGGCAGGGAAAGACTGGGAAACATCTGGACGTTTGTCTCAGAGACGACAATCTGGATTCTTCACATTCTGGGATTGTTAGCATCGTTAGCATTAGCGAGTTAAACTTTCCTGTACAAAAGCTTTTCTTTGTATTTCAAAGCTGTGGACAGCTGTCAGAAGACAAGCAGCAGACCACCAGCCATCTGGACCAGACAGGACTGACAGCAGCCTGGAGCTTTGAGTCTGAACCAGTCCTGCCTTTTCCCTCCAGAGACCCCTCCAAAGTATCACAAGCTACCAGTGACCAAGAGACCCTGAAGGCTCCCCTCTGATTGGATGACTGAGCCACTGCTGAAGTTAAAACATAAAGATTGGACCGTTAAGAGGAAATGTTTCAGCTGAATGTGAATTTGGGGACATGATTAATTCATTTGTTATTTTAGTGCTTTTCAACGGTTGAATTTGTTTTTTTATTCTCCTTTTACTGTTTGTCTCCACAGCAGTTTGTTTTTATCTGAAAGATGACTAAAATGGGAATGCAGACAGAAAAGCTGCTTTATAACCTACATGTGAAATAATTCTTTGTAAAAGCAGAAGTTAACGTTGAAGCTTTACAGTTTCAGCCTTGAAAGAAAGCTCTTCTCTTTTATTCTGGCCGTCTCAGGGGTCCTTTGATTTTTGTTTGTGTCCTTTTTTTCCCACATGGATTTTCTGAAAGCTCCTGGCGGTTCTCTGGTCGTCTCTGCCGTCGGTTTTGTCCTCGGATAAGGAGCAGAAAGGTCATGGCTGCGATATCCAGCAGAAGCTCTGTGTGGGAGCTCTGCCGACATTTTCACTCTGTTTGCCTCTTTTCACACAATATCGACGCAGCACAGCCCTCACAGCCACAGAAATGTCAGAACGCCTCTCCACATGTGTGGGTGAGCACCGACAGGATAATGTGTGAAGAGGAGAGCGATGGACATTCACCGAAGACATGAGAGACGTCTCTGTCCTGCTTCTGTATCCAGGCTGAGCCTCCATCAGCTGGTCAGAAGACGGCGTTTTGATGAAGCGCTCCAGGTCTCTGCACCAAACATAACCTGTGACTGCCACAATGCACGCTGGTCCATTTTCTGGCGCTGCAAGTGGATTAAAACTGCAACCAGCAAAAGAGTTGAGGTGATCGATGGAGCCAGCTGAACACTGAGGCAGAGATATTTTATTAATGAGACAAAATTACGCAACTTTCCAAATTGTTTGATTTCCCACTAAATCTGTGATTATCAGGTCTTGAACCTCCAGAGAAGTCCCGTCCACCAACAGGATGTGACTGAGCAGCCTCCAACCACCTGATGTACATTCATGCTCCCCTCAGGATCATCTTAATACTCGGGTGAGAGAAACAAATCTCGTAAATCCTTCAGAACAGTTTGGTCAACTTCATGAAGATATTTGGTGACATTAGAATTTGAAGATTTAGTCTGTGAGGAGCCTCTAACTCTGCGTGGATGCTCTTCTTCCCGTTTTGTTCTGATCATCCAATAATCCAAAACCCCATGTGGCTCCGTCTGTTCGGGGCTCCTGGCGGGTGTGAACTGCCTGCCACATATTAACTGATAACAGAGATGCCATTTGGAAGTGGAGTGTGGGCGGCACTGGAGGTTGGTAGACATCATCAAGGCAGGCTGCCATTGGCTGCTGTTGGTTTTTCTAAAACAGCCTGAACATTTGTCAAATGTGTTTACACCTTGGGTTCAGACGAGACCCGGTCAGGTTTGAACCCTGACTCGGTGATTTGAGGATTTCTTTTCTGGCAGCTCAGAGGACGGCGCTGCGGTTTGAGCCGTCAGTCACTCTTATTTCCAACATGGCTGCTGACGCAACAAAATAATTTCATCAGATTCTATCTCAAATGTTTCACAAAGACTAAAATGAAATTGAGCCAAGGTGAAAGATACTGATGAAACTCTTTGAAACGTATCAGGTTGATTCATTCTAATTAAATTGAAAGTGAAATGTTTTTACTGTCACAGAGTCCTGACCATCTCTGTTCTTCACAGAAAACCACCTCCATTAAAAAGCAGCTTTTCCAGATGTTATTCTCAGACTTTGTCCTCGTCATCTATTACCCTCCCATCTGAAGAGCTGAAATGATCCTTCACCACGTTGAGACACGCTAAAAGCTCCATCCAACCACCATCTCTAATGACCTGTCAAATCATCATGGAGGACGGAGGACACTGAACACAGAAAAATATATCAACAAATAAAGCCTCTTATTAATTCTGGCCTTCCCTGCTCTTTTAAAAACACACCTTTAATTAGCTGATTGGAAGCATCAGACACATAAAATAAATCAACCTGAGCTGAGCATCAAGCTGAGACCTGTCTGAAAGTTAAATACAGGCAACGCACTGTAAAATACATTTCATTCCAGAAGACATTTAAAATTAAAATACATCAAATGAGTTGTCGTGTGCGTTGCTGATTTAAGCCTCTTTTAACATTGACTTGGTTTGGTTTTATAATCATCTGCTTTCCCTCAGGAGCTGTAAGAGACCAAACACTGAGACAAGAGAATGAGGGACCTCCAACGACCTTCTGATCTTCTGATATCACCCAGTTTAACGAAAAAACAAAAGCCAAATTTTAGTAGTTCTCAGCTTAAACTGACCGGGCTGGCCGCTGTCTTCAATTCTGCAGCAGAAGTTTGTTAAAACATGTTGCACTAAAATTGCAGAAGAAATTGAAAATGAGCTGAAATCCCTGAAAAGTATAAACGTGGCTCTAAAAGGGTTAAAGGAGGACTCTGGCCCCGCACAGACGTGATCATTGAGATTCAGGTGGGATCCTCATGTGTTCTCTGAGCCCACTGAATGAGCCCACAGAGCTACAAGTGAGCTGTAAACTTCACTTTGGACTGATGCCTCCCCTCTCACTGAGCGCCCGGGGGGTCTGGATCTCTGGACGTCTCAGCTGAAGCTCTCATGTGATTGATGGTTCTCCTGATGGCAAGCTGTCGGATTTAATCGGCAGCAAAGATCTGCAGTGCCACTCGTCTTGAATATCTAACGGCTCACGACCTTCGCCAAACTTCTCCAGCTTATAAGACTCAGAGATGGTGACAGGTTTCCTGTGTGTGTGTTGTTGGTTGTGTTTGTGTCTTTTCCCTGTAACCTGATTCTGTAGCGATGATTCTTTGTAAAGTGTGTCAGACTCGTCTCTCAGCATCTTGTGGATCTTGGCTGAAATCTGTTTCTTCCTGTGAAGAACAATCTGGATGAACAGCCGCTCTCCGGGTGTCGACTCGACAGCAGCGCTCGTCGTTCTCTTCTTTCCCTCAGGGCCTGCCTGGATGAACCACATTAGTGGTTTTCAAAGTCTGATTGATCCAGTACGTTGCTGATAATCAGCCGTCCCTGCAGCTCAGAGGAATAGTCCCCTGAGTTTTTTCTCAAACACACTAACGCTTCCTTGCTGGGAAAAAAACCTGAATTAGTTTTAACGGTGAAGTGAAACTTTTTTTGAGCTCTAAAAAGTTGAGTGACTCGTTCGTTGGAGTTCGACACACAGAAGATGAAACATTGAAGTCGTGCAACACAGGAGAATTTTCCTTTTCCTTGTGCCATGTTGGATGTCCAGTGCCCTGAACTCTGGAGTCCTGCTCTCTTTAAGATTCTTGGTTGGCTTCAGAACAAGAGTTGGTTGAAATGCTGAGCAGCAGAAACCTGCTGAAGGGTTCTGCATCCAACAATATCACTAACACTTTCTGCAAAAACAATCTGACTTCCAAGTGAACTGACCAGCTGTGACAGAGTTGATCACCTTTTGCTAATTTTTACACATCAAAAAAAAGGACTTTTGAGGATGTCATTCTCCCAAAGATCTTGGAGGGAACTACAGTGACCATGTTCTGTTGTGTCCTTTTGGCGAACCAGCTTTTGCTAGAAGTTTGTTGTAAAATGTGGGCTGGAAGGAATGAAGCCGGGTTTTTTTAAGGTCTGAGACTGGAGAAATAAAGGAGCCAGAAAAAGTCCATACAGACCCCAACTGAGCATCAGCAAAGTGTCTGCAAACCCCATTTGGAAAAGTCCAGAAGAAGAAGCAGCTAACTATACAAGATGGTCCTCAGATATGATGTCTTGGTTCTGGAGCAGCTCTGGCTTTATCTTTATTACGTGAACTTTTCTGACTTCCTGCAGGCTCCAATAATTCTGAGAGACAACAGAGTGTCCAGACTCAACAGCTGAAGAGTCAAAACCTTTTTCTGAGATTGCTGCATTCACTGACGCTGGTGGGCTGAGGAGCTGCTGAGATGAGGCCTCCCAAAACTCGGAGATTATTTCTAATGATGGTCATTGCCTTCACTTTTCCAACCCAGAGTCCAGGTCCAGGTCTGATAGCTCATGGTAACATCATGACTGCTGACAAACTAATTACAAATGAAGCAGACAGTGGTCAGACCTTGGAGTTATTTGAAAACAATGAACAGGAAATAATGAGAGACTGTGCTCCTGTCATCAAACAGAGGATGTCACAACACCATGAACATCATAAAATTAATTTACAATGAAGCATGTTTTCTTGCTGAAGGCTAAAAACTGGACTTTAATACAACATTACTTTTACTAACAGATCTGAACACTGACCCCGACAGCACTAATATCTTAGATTCGCTAATTAACAGTAAACAAGCACACTGAGGCTGACGGGGGAAAGGTGACAGACCAAATAACACTCTGGCCCGACGATGGTGCAAGTTGAGACGGTCTTTAATAGTTATTAAGGTTCATCCTGAGGAGAGCACGAGAATGATCCTGATACTGGTCCAGAAGGAGCTCAGTCTTTCACCGTCTGTCGTCAGGGAGATATTTCCACCTCAGCCGTCCCGTGATGTTAGAACGGCTGAAAAGTCCAACACTATGAAAGAGGTAGTTCTTCAGATTCATATAATACTCGGGTATTATTCAGCAGTAAAAGGCACAGTAACAGGATTTCTGTGTAAATCCCCTTTGGCTGAGCTGAACACTTTCACGGCAGCAGACGATTCGCTGCCGACGTCTCATCGCATTTCAAATACTGTCTGTAGCTCACATGGCAGGGATGAGAAGCAGAGTGATAAATATGCATTAGCACTTTTGCTGGCTGCTGTGTATCCGTTTCACACTCTGTGTGTTTGTGTGTTTGTGACCCAAACAGCAGGTGGTGGGGCGGTTGTGACAATCATCACAGGTAATAAATATTTAAATCGTCCCTCGGCCTCCGTGGCAGCAGGGAAACATTTACTGTGGATGGGAACAGAAGTTATTTGCTTTACAAGCCTGAGTGCACCGCTCAGTGGGAGCCAACCAAGTGTGTATGGGGAGGGGGGTGTGTGAAGACAGGCAGCTTTAATCATTCCCAGATTTAGACAAATTGAACCATTCTGAGTGAAACCTGCTCTTTGCATATTAACTGAGCTCAACTTGATCTCAGAATTAGATTTCCAGGCAGCGCTGCCTCTCTCGCTTCACTCTGACCTTGAAAACACCTGCTTCCATCTGCAAAAGGCAAACAGGAGAGAGTGTTGGGGTTGGGGGGGGCGTTTGAGCATCATTTGAATCAGGTAAATCCCTGCGTGCAGGATGACGCAGGCTTTATTATACTCAACAGTAGAAAGGCAAGTTCCCATTTACGCAGCCAAATGTCACCAAAAACCAACTTAGCTCGGGACGTTTAAACACTCTGAGCAGAACACCATCGATCAGAAACACTCCCAGAATTCCTTTCACCAGAAGTAAAGAAGAAGAAGAAGGACGTTTACCAAACATTGTGAATACTGACTAAGTTTATGGGAGCTGCACCCCTCTGCTGCAGGCGAAGAGGTCAAATTGCTAAATGGCTACGCTTGTCGTCAAACTGCAGGTTTTCAAAGTGAAGCATCTGTCAGGACCAACGATCAGCTGACCCGTCTGACGCCTTCCCCTCTCTGAGTCATTGCTCCGTCGGCCGTCTTTTCCAACATTAGCTACACCCTAAAGCGTGCTCCAATTCCTGGTCTAGGTTGAGTCTTCATTTCCCCACACACAGGTCAGTCACATTTGAAGGAGCCTTCAAAACAGGACAGTTTCAGTTCCAGTCCAGTTACTCTTGAAATGCCTGAAGACCCCGAACTATCTGAACACAGCTAGAGTCGCTTACAAATCAAAACAAAAACTGCTGCCAGTTGGTTCACAAGGTCACAAAACTTTTTCTTACAGCAGATGCAACATTTTGTCTCATCTCACTGCAGGTGAGTCTGCCTGTGGTTACCTGAGCAGAGTCCTGATCCAGATCCTGGGTCAGGACTCTGCTGTTGTGGGCGGAGACACAGTGCTGAACGACCTGTTTTCTGGCACTAAATGCTGTTTATTCCAAACTGTGTGTGTGTGTGTGTTCAATGTGTTTTAATTTCTTCTACCCACCCACCAACACACCGGCACACTGACACACATCACCAGCAGCAGCTAAAGAACCAAATGAATGTAAATAAATACAGAAAATCCTTTTTGCTGAAGACACAAAGGAGCCTCATGCTAATTCAAACACAGTGAGTGTTTTATCTGTTTGAACGTTGTGTATGTGCTTTGGTCGTACAACAGATGTTTACGTTCTAACTCAACAATAACTCACTTCTTAAACTAATGATGCATGCTGAGATAAATAGATGAGTTCAAAACCAAGCAGCGCTGCAGCCAGTGGAATAAACTTTTGTGTCTGGCAGGCGACCATATGTTCTTCCACACTTTAAATGCAATCCGTCCTCAGCTGGAGTAGAGGGAACGTGCTGCGATTTGAGACCGGCTCGCCACGCTGCGGCGGCTCCCAACAGGAAAATTACACAGTGATGCTTCTTTAATGAAAACTCTTACCAAGGTGGTGACAGGAAAAGTGATGGATTCGCTCACATCAGCTTACTTGTTTTTAATTTCACTCAATGCAATCACAGATATGAATGTTTACCCCCCCACCTCACCTCTCCTTCATGTACACCCATTTGGTTGAGACTACAACCAGCAGGAGACAGAATGATGTGATCAGTACATATCACAAATCAATGCATAGTCCCCACACAGCAAACCTAATACACAGTTTAGTTCACATTGAGACTTTAAATGGAGTTATGAGCAGCTCACACGGCCAGACAGCAGCTTTTAATCAAATGTACTGAGGGGAACAGTGGGCCGTGTACTGTTTGTGGTGTGCAGTTGTACAATAACCTCAAATGAAATCCCTTCTCTGTTTGTAGGTTGTCGGCAGAAGCATCAAATAAAGCCAATGAGGAGACTGTTTCAGGATCCAAAAGGTGAAAACAACAATAGTTCTTCCAGTTGGATTTGAAGACATTCCTGGGTTTACCCTGAAGTCTCTCCCAGGAGAAGACACCAGAAGGCATCATCAGTGATGAGGACCTCAGGCTGAACCCTGAAGTTACTCTGATTGGCTGGGGGAGGTGACGGCACTCAGCTACGACACCATCACGCCATTCAATACATTATACATACCTTAAATATACATGTTAGTTATAGTTCTTTATCCTTTCTTTCTTTTGCCTTCTTTGGGTCTTTGGAGAATTTCTGCCCAGTGATTTGCTCCAAGGAGGGCAGAGCCACAGGAGTAATGGGACATAACACCAGAGGAGAAGTAGAGTAGGACAGATGAAGCGCTGTTAAAGGTTTGAAGCCTCAGAGCAGCACTCAGCTCCGATGTGGATCTAAGAGAAGAGTTCCTCCACCCCGAAGCCCGCTTCCTGTTTCCTGTGAGCACTCAGAGCTCCCGCCTGCTCAGCTCGACTCTCCTGAGCTCTCTGGCTCCAGGACTCGGCCATAAGCACTGATGTGGAATATGTAAATGGAATAAGTGCACTTAAGCCATAGTGGGGGGATAAGTGAAGAGAGCTGCCACCAACATGTTAGGGGGGGTGTCAGGAGGGGTAACACTTGAAAAACCTTTTATTCCTTCACGGTACACTGATGTGATGAGCTCTCTTAAACACTCACCTGGACAATTAAAGGCATCCAGCTGACACAGAGACATTTATGTTTTACTGTCACTGCAGTAATGGGAACATTAAATCAACAAAACATTACTTTATTTTGTGAATATATTGTTTGTTAATGTTCACATTGAAACTGCAAAACCTGCAGTGCTCATAAACTTTTTACGAGTTTCTATTCAAAGTCTCAAAACTTTCCTGCCTCATTTAACCTTTTGAGGAACAGACAGATTTTTAGTCTGTTTCCCTCTAAATAGAGGGTCATTTAAAAAATGAGCATCATGTTGTACCGAAGACTAAACTAGAGACTGAGACCATAAACTCATCAGGGAAACGTTTACTGAGGAGGAGGAGGGGCATTTTCCCATAGACTTCAAAACAGGTGAACAGAGTTGGAGGCTCAGCTGTCAGGTGGGAGCATTGGATTGTGATGATTGACAGCTGGGTGATGGATCAGAAAAGCAGCTAATTAAGACACAAAGTTGATTAAAACACTATTTTTGAGCAAAAAAAAATTATCACATTTGATTGACAGCACAAATATCATTTATAATTATAACAAATTAAAAAAACAATCAGGAGACAGTTTCACCTATTTATGTCTAATTATGTCTCATAATAATGACATCAGTGTTTTAACAACAAGTAAACAGTCTCATAAATTCATTAGCATAATCAAAGTGACTGTAAGGATGCAGACTGGCAGCAGTCTTTAGGATTGTTATTGTAACCATGCAAACCATAGGAGCCGTACTTCAGGTGGCAGTGGGGGTTGTTTGTCTCCATGGTAACAGCCTCTGATAAGACAATAAGACACATGTCCCATGTAAACAATCAATACATTCAGCATCAGTATGCGAGGGTGTTAAACGCTGATGGAGGATTGGAACAAGAGGTCCAGTCCTCAAGGCTACGGGTCCTGGATGTCTGGTCTGAAGTGGACCGGGCTAACCGTGATATTCCCCTCATTAGTACAGCTGAATTTAAACCATCACAGTAAAACCTCTCTTTTCTCCTGTCTGGCACTCTGAGACATCAAACCTCACAGATCTGATTTTCCCAGTTTCCCCCTCTAGAGACCAAAAGACCAAAGATGACGTGACAGCACAGCTACTCCACATATTTGTCTCTGAGGAGGAGGAGGTGTCTGAGAGACAATTGGCGGGGTCAGAAACAAACCTAAAGGCAAAATGTTGACGTAAAGTGATCAGATTTAAGAATATTCTGTTAGATGTTAACAAGAAATCTCCAAGTTTTAATGCGCTGATTTGGCACGCAGTAAATAAAGTGGAGATAGAGTCGAAGTCAAATTAAAACCCAGCCGTGCGGTCCTGGATGCACTGAATTAAACAGCCAAAGTTAAATCCTGTCACAGATCTCTCAGATTAGGACTCATTTCAGGGATCTGTGTGGCAGTATGGCTGCAGATAAGGACGACTTAAAGCAGCAGACAGTCTGCATGTTGAACACGATGTCGCTCTGGAAGCGCTCAATGTGGAAGTGATGCTTACATCTGAACCAATAAGACGATTTACATCCAGACAACAAAGTCATTAATCAGACACTCCTGAACTGGGACAGCTTGTTCTTCACCTATGACCTTCTCTCATGGCCAAGAAGGTCCAGCCTGGATCAGGACTAAAAACCCAGATCCCCGTCCAAGTGAGACAAAATTGTGGAAACAGTCTTTGTTGTCCTCCCTGCCACGTCCCCTCCATCCTTGACACCTGCTCTGAGGACAAATGTCAGCACTCTCTTGCCCTGTGACTCATCCGTGGCGTGACAGGCTGACATTTGGCTCTCCATTGGCAGCGTCTTATCTCTTAATGCGGCGGACCGGCCCCACATTGTTAAGCAGGACAAACATGTACAGAGACAGGAAGCAACCGCAGCAAATCTCTGACAAGCTCGAGCGTCTGTCGGGAATACCAAAACTGACAACGTCGGAGATGGGACACAAACTAATTACAAGCCTGAACGACTGAGCTTCAGGATTCTTCAGTTTGATATTATTCTCAGAACAGAGAGAATCATGATGGTTAAAAGTTAGTGTAACCCAGCTGATGTATGTGCTGTCCAGTTAACAGGTGCAGCTGTAGGTAGTCTGAGAGGATAACAGCAGAGAAGAAGCATACAACATTAGCAACCCTTCTTTTACCTGACTTTCCAACTTTCCAGTCAAATACACAAAATGACTCCTCTGGCTAATTAGATGAGTAAATCCAACAACAAGCTTTAGATGAGGACACTTATGACCCAACTTTAGTAACGACTTTGGACACGTCCGTGCCCGAAACACCAACAATTAAAATAGACAATGGGAGTATGAACTGAAAACCAGAGATTTCAGAAAATTCCAATCAGTTCTTCCAATACGCTCGACTGCGTTCCAGAGTTTCAGAGTTTAATGTTTTTTAATCAGTTTATGAGTGCATCAAATTCTACCACACCCTGGCTTCACAGAGGAGGGAACTCGACGTAAGGGTTGAATCTGAAGATGATGGTGACCATCGGTGAGCATGAGAGATGATGATGAAGAAAGAAGATGAAGAGAAGGAAGCAGCGGGGCCGTGACGACCTCCAGCAGCCACTTCAGTCTGTAAAAACAGCGAATCACTGTTATCACAATCATCCTCCTTCACTGATTTATCCTCACATACCGCACAAATCCAATAAATCACATTTAACAGCATTTCAGTCTACAACTCCACATTGTCTGCTCAGCTTCGGCAGAACAATCACAACACAAAGACAGAGAAAACACAAACGGAATTACTTTCACATTGATCAGCATCACAAATGAAATCATGATGGGGGGCAGATATTAGGACGGGGGGCAGATATAGGATGGGGGGGCAGATATTAAGACAGGTGGCAGATATTAGGAGGGGGGGGCAGATATAAGGATGGGGGGGCAGATATTAAGACAGGTGGCAGATATAAGGACGGGGGGGCAGATATAAGGACGGGGGGGGCAGATATTAGGATGGGGGGGCAGATATAAGGACGGGGGGCAGATATTAAGACAGGGGGCAGATATTAGGATGGGGGGCAGATATTAAGACGGGGCAGATATAAGGACGGGGGGGCAGATATAAGGACGGGGGCAGATATAGGACAGGGGGCAGATATTAGGATGGGGGGGCAGATATTAAGACAGGGGGCAGATATAAGGACGGGGGGCAGATAAGACAGGTGGCAGATATAAGGACGGGGGGGCAGATATAAGGACGGGGGGCAGATATTAGTACAGGGGGCAGATATTAAGACAGGGGGCAGATATAAGGACGTGGGGCAGATATTAGGATGGGGGGGCCAGATATAAGGACGGGGGGCAGATATTAGGATGGGGGGGGCAGATATTAGGATGGGGGGGCAGATATAAGGACGGGGTGCAGATATAAGGACGGGGGTGCAGATATTAGGATGGGGGGGCAGATATTAGGATGGGGGGCAGATATAAGGACGGGGGGCCTAAGACTGCCTTTAAAGATGGATTATGTATGTAATTCAGTTTTAGTTTCAGCAGATCCAGGATGTTACACACAACAGACACACAACAGACACACAACACTGATAATAGAAACAGGTGGAACAGACCTCAGACGATCTCTGTATGAAGGCAGAGCAGCATCATCTTCTGGGGAAGTAGTTCTGATTATTCATTGAACACACACAGCTGATTAACCAAGGACAGTGAGTCCTGGAAAAATGAATTTTTAAGATGAAGGAGCAAACGAAGCGAGTGAGCTGACTCAGGACATCATTTTCTTTATTTCATTCCTACAAGAGATTTCACTGAGGAAGTGAAAAGGAAGAGGAGAGAAAGAGGAGGGGAAGAGAAGAGGAAGTGAAGAGGAAGAGGAGAGAAGAGGAGGGGAAGAGGAGAGGAAGAGGAGGGGAAGAGAGGAGGAAGAGGAGAGGAAGAGGAGGGGAAGAGGAGGGGAAGAGGAGAGGAAGAGGAGAGGAAGAGGAGAGGAAGAGAAGAGGAAGAGGAGGGGAAGAGAAGAGGAAGAAAGAGGAAGAGGAGGAGGAAGAGAAGAGGAAGAGAAGAGGAAGAGGAGGGGAAGAGGAGGGGAAGAGGAGAGGAAGAGGAGGGGAAGAGAGGGAGGAAGAGGAGAGGAAGAGGATGGGAAATAGGCGGGAAGAGGAGAGGAAGAGAAGAGGAAGAGGAGGGAAGAGAGGAGGAAGAAAGAAGGAAGAGGAGAGGAAGAGAAGAGGGAAGAGACGAGGAAGAGGAGGGGACGAGGAGGGGAAGCGGAGGGGAAGAGAGGAGGAAGAGGAGAGGAAGAGGAGGGGAAGAGGAGAGGAAGCGGAGAGGAAGAGAAGAGGAAGAGGAGGGGAAGAGAAGAGGAAGAAAGAGGAAGAGGAGAGGAAGAGAAGAGGAAGAGAAGAGGAAGAGGAGGGGAAGAGGAGAGGAAGAGAGGAGGAAGAGAAGAGGAAGAGGAGGGGAAGAGGAGAGGAAGAGGAGGGGAAGAGAGGAGGAAGAGGAGAGGAAGAGGAGGGGAAGAGGAGGAAGGGGGAGGAAGAGACGAGGAAGAGGGGGGGGAGGGAGGAAGAGGAGGGGAAGAGAGAGGAAGAGGAGGGGAAGAGGAGGGAGAGAACGAGGAAGAAGAGGAAGAGGAGGGGAAGGAAGAGGAAGAAAGGAGGACAGGAGGAGAGGAAGAAGAAGAGGAAGAGACAGAGGAAGAGGAGGGAAGAGAGGAGGAAGAGGAGGGGAAGAGAGGAGGAAGGAGTGAGGAAGAGAGGAGGAAGAGGAGGGGAAGTGTAGAGGAAGAGGAGAGGAAGAGAAGAGGAAGAGAAGACGGAAGAGAGGAGGAAGAGGGAGAGGAAGAGGAAGAGGAAGAGACAGAGGAAGAGGAGGGGAAAAGGAGAGGCCGAGGAGGGGAAGAGGAGAGGAAGAGAAGAGAAGGGAGAGGAAGAGGCGGGGAAGAGAGGAGGAAGAGGAGAGGAAGAAAAGAGGAAGAGGAGAGGAAGAGGAGGGGAAGAGGAGAGGAAGAGGAGGGGAACAGAGAGGAGGAAGAGAAGAGGAAGAAAAGAGGAAGAGGAGAGGACGAGGAGGGAAGAGGAGAGGAAGAGGAGGGGAAGAGAGGAGGAAGAGGAGAGGAAGAAAAGGAGAGAGGAGAGGAAGCGGAGGGGAAGAGGAGAGGAGAGAGGCAGAGCGGAGGAAGAGAAGAGGAAGAGAAGAGGAAGAGAAGAGGAAGAGGAGGGGAAGAGAGGAGGAAGAGGAGAGGCAAGAGGAGGGGAAGAGAAGAGGAAGAAAGAGGAAGAGACGAGGAAGAGAAGAGAAGAAAGAGGAGGGGAAGAGAGGAGGGAAGAGAGAGGAAGAGGAGGGGAAGAGGAGAGGAAGAGAGGAGGAAGAGGAGAGGAAGAGGAGGGGAAGAGGAGAGGAAGAGAGGAGGAAGAGAAGAGGAAGAGAAGAGGAAGAGAAGAGGAAGAGAAGAGGAAGAGAAGAGGAAGAGGAGGGGAAGAGAGGAGGAAGAAAGAGGAAGAGAAGAGGAAGAGAAGAGGAAGAGGAGGGGAAGAGAGGAGGAAGAGGAGAGGAAGAGGAGGGGAAGAGGAGAGGAGAGAGGGGAAGAGGAGAGGAAGAGGAGGGGAAGAGGAGAGGAAGAGAAGAGGAAGAGGAGAGGAAGAGGAGGGGAAGAGGAGAGGAAGAGGAGAGGAAGAGGAGGGGAAGAGGAGAGGAAGAGAGAGGAAGAGGAGAGGAAGAGGCGGGGAAGAGGAGAGGAAGGAAGAGGAAGAGGAGAGGAAGAGGAGAGGAAGAGGAGGGGAAGAGGAGAGGAAGAGAAGAGGAAGAGGAGAGGAAGAGGAGGGGAAGAGGAGAGGAAGAGAAGAGGAAGAGGAGGGAAGTGAAGAGGAAGAGAGGAGGAAGAGAGGAGGAAGTGAAGAGGAAGAGGAGGGGAAGTGAAGAGGAAGAGAGGAGGAAGAGGAGGGGAAGAGGAGAGGAAGAGAAGAGGAAGGGGAGGGGAAGTGAAGAGGAAGAGAGGAGGAAGAGGAGGGGAAGAGGAGAGGAAGAGAAGAGGAAGAGGAGGGGAAGTGAAGAGGAAGAGAGGAGGAAGAGGAGAGGAAGTGAAGAGGAAGAGGAGGGGAAGTGAAGAGGAAGAGGATGGTTTTTTTGGAGCCACCGTGCAGGTCTGTGATGGAAACTGAAGACTTTGAAATTTTAGCCGTCTGCTACAGACGGTTTTTAACTAGGCAGGAACTTTCACAAAGTCTGAGGTCTGTGTTTGGTCTCATAACTTTATTTTGATGTAGAATCAGATCAGTGAGCCTCTGATTGGTGGTGTCCAACATCATTGTTTACAACAGGAGGAATTTATGACTCTGACAATGATCCTCTGTTCCCTGTTGTCATTAAACCTCCACCCTCTGGTTCACTTTGGGGGGGCTGATGTTTCTCAGCTAACTCAGCACCACGATGAATCGACCAGGAGCTATTTACCACGCAGAGTTACGGGGAGCTTTAAAGGAACCTGAGGGCGAAATGTTCAGGTGACGGACAGGCGTCACTTAAATTTGACACAGAAAGTCCAGGAGTAATAAAGTTATTCTCAGGGTGTCAGCTCATTGGTCAGCCGCTGCCGGCCACCTTGACCAGAATAAAGTATAGTCTGTCAGTCACACAGTAGCCCCGCCCCCTGACCATAAACTCCATTAACTCATCAGGAAAACGTTTTCTGAGGAGGAGGAGGGACATTTTCCCATAGACTTCAGTACAACCAGACTTCTTTTCGCCCCCTGATGGTCAGGTTGATCTCTTTTTTGAATCGCTCCGCTCTTCTCCACCTCTGACACATCTCAGCATGTAATTCTGTGTCTCGGCTAATATGGGATTTGATGGTATTTTAATGAGTGTGCTTGATTCCTCTTATCGCTGACGGATTAGTGGATTAATCTGATTAATCTTAATGGCAGGGCTCAGATAACCGCCCGCATTGATCGCGGTGTTTTTCACTCTGAGGTGTGTGCTGTCGATCACACAGGTATCAATCATTTTTAAAACAAAAGAGCATCAGGATCGGATTCTTCAGATGTTTGATCTAATGAGACCTGGCAGCCAAAAAACACCTCGTTGGATTCAGCTGAACACATTAAAGAACCCACCCAACTGATAATCTTTAAAGAGGAGGAGGACGCGATGATTGATTAGTCTGAGCTGCCTAATTACCCACACTGCACTGCAGGCTCATCAGCCTTGTCGGCCTGTGACTCGTCTTGTTTAGTGTTTTTGTTCCGAACACAGAGCAGCATTAATGACTCATTAAAGGCCCACAAGACCTTAATGAGAATCTTTTAAACTCCTCGCTGCTTTTGGTTTCGTAAAATCAGATCTGTTTTCATGGACACTGCAGCTCATCAGCGGATTAAAAATGTTTAGCTTTCTCCATGTTTTATTTTGAAGACTTGATCTCCATCAGGAGATATATTTGTAGTTTTGAGAACACACATCATCTCGGTGTAGTTTCCTTCCTCTCTCAGGCTTCAATCCAGAGGACAGCGTCTTCTGTTCTGACAGTGTGTGATTGGCCCTTTAACCAGCTTGGTGGGAGGAGTCTACAGAAGCTTAACTGTGCTTTAAACCATTCAAAATAAATAAATAAACTCTCACTGAGACACATTTACTTGTAATTCAATTAACTGTACAAGAAATTCAATTATAGTTTGTCAGCTCTAATCCGTGTCTGGTCGTTGGCGTTCCTGATAGTGTTGTTTGCCGGAGAATACTGAGGAGTCGGACCAGCTCCAGTCGGAGCTCCCACTCCTGTTAAAACCCTCGTTGATGCCGCACTTTAACGAGAAAGCAGGTCCTGATTCAATTAGGCAAACACGCCGTCTGGAGAGCCGATGCGCGCTGAGTGGGAGGACGGCACTATGGCAAACATTTTGTCAGCCGTCCTGGTGGGTTTGTTTTCCTGCTGAAGAGCTTCAATGTGACGCTTCCTGTCGTGGTCCGGACGCTCCAACCTCAGGCCTCCCTGCTGTCACTCACAGAGGAAGATGGAGGCCTAATTAATGAGGAGCAAAGTCTGGACCCTCACACTCTGGAGATAATCCCCCCCCCCACCCAAAGCTGCAGCCCAGAGAAATCAGGAAGACACAAGATACACAATATACAAACAACAGTCAGCTGATTTCTGAGGCCCCTCAGTCTTTAAACTGACTGGAAGGTTTGTTTCATTTGCATAATGTTGACCTTTAGGACCGTCTGGACCTTTTAAACCTTTAGACCATCAGGACCTTTAACCTTTAGACCGTCTGGACCTTTAACCTTTAGACCGTCTGGACCTTTAACCTTTAGACCGTCTGGACCTTTAACCTTTAGACCGTCTGGACCTTTAACCTTTAGACCGTCTGGACCTTTAACCTTTAGACCATCTGGACCTTTAACCTTTAGACCATCAGGACCTTTAACCTTCAGACCATCTGGACCTTTAACCTTTAGACCATCAGGACCTTTAACCTTCAGACCGTCTGGACCTTTAACCTTTAGACCATCAGGACCTTTAACCTTCAGACCGTCTGGACCTTTAACCTTCAGACCATCAGGACCTTTAACCTTCAAGACCGTCAGGACCTTTAACCTTCAGACCGTCTGGACCTTTAACCTTCAGACCGTCAGGACCTTTAACCTTCAGACCATCAGGACCTTTAACCTTTAGACCGTCTGGACCTTTAACCTTTAGACCGTCAGGACCTTTAACCTTTAGGCCGTCTGGACCTTTAACCTTTAGACCATCAGGACCTTTAACCTTCAGACCGTCTGGACCTTTAACCTTCAGACCGTCTGGACCTTTAAACCTTTAGACCATCAGGACCTTTAACCTTCAGACCGTCTGGACCTTTAACCTTCAGACCGTCTGGACCTTTAACCTTTAGACCATCAGGACCTTTAACCTTCAGACCGTCTGGACCTTTAACCTTCAGACCGTCTGGACCTTTAACCTTTAGACATCAGGACCTTTAACCTTCAGACCGTCTGGACCTTTAACCTTCAGACCATCAGGACCTTTAACCTTCAGACCGTCTGGACCTTTAACCTTTAGACCATCTGGACCTTTAACCTTTAGACCATCAGGACCTTTAACCTTCAGACCGTCTGGACCTTTAACCTTTAGACCATCAGGACCTTTAACCTTCAGACCGTCTGGACCTTTAACCTTTAGACCATCAGGACCTTTAACCTTCAGACCGTCTGGACCTTTAACCTTTAGACCATCAGGACCTTTAACCTTTAGACCGTCTGGACCTTTAACCTTCAGACCGTCTGGACCTTTAACCTTCAGACCGTCTGGACCTTTAACCTTCAGACCGTCAGGACCTTTAACCTTTTAGACCGTCTGGACCTTTAACCTTCAGACCGTCTGGACCTTAACCTTCAGACCGTCAGGACCTTTAACCTTTAGACCGTCTGGACCTTTAACCTTCAGACCGTCTGGACCTTTAACCTTTAGACCGTCTGGACCTTTAACCTTCAGACCGTCTGGACCTTTAACCTTCAGACCGTCTGGACCTTTAACCTTTAGACCATCAGGACCTTTAACCTTCAGACCATCAGGACCTTTAACCTTTAGACCGTCTGGACCTTTAACCTTCAGACCGTCTGGACCTTTAACCTTCAGACCGTCTGGACCTTTAACCTTTAGACCATCAGGACCTTTAACCTTCAGACCATCAGGACCTTTAACCTTTAGACCGTCTGGACCTTAAAGTTAAGGAAGTTAAGAGAGAAGAGAAGAGCAGATTCCAGATGAGGTGAACAATCGTCTGTTCTTTCTGGACAGACAGAAATTACATCTGAAATCTGGATTGGAGAACAGCATTTCTATCTGAAACCTGAACAACAGCGACATCAGACATGTTTTCCTTCCATCACCAGCTGTCAGCAGCAGTGGGGGGCTGCGGAGGACGTCGGGCCACAATCCTTTGGAAAATCAGGAGTTTCTGCTCATTGAAAAATCATCCAAAACGCTGAGTGTGAAGCTCCAGGGCCCGCTGGAAATAATGACAACATCTGGTCCCGCTATTTCCCTCAATTTACAAGCGAATGAGTCGTGGCGGTGTCTCGGCTGCTGATGGCGCCCTAACTGGCCTGAACGCTCCCGGAGAGCCAGCCTGAGCCCAACTGCTCCCCAGAGAGAGTCTTCCAGATCCGCCCGCCACAGGAAATGAGTGTTCTTGAGCTTGAGTTCTTGAGTTTCCTTGGATGGCGATGAAGTCACACCATCAGGTCACGGCCTCGTTACTGTTTCCTGTTGAATGAATGTGTTTCCATCCATGATCCTTTTTATGAGATGTTAATGACAACGATGTCTGATCAGTGAAGTCAAGCTTGGATTGGCTGATAGCTGCAAGCAATCTCAGAGTCCTGTGCTGTGATAGGCTCATTCACAGCTGTGTTGTGAACAGCATCCAATTAAATCCATTTAGATTTTCAGACATTCAGGTCAAACATTTTCTGACAAATAAAGATGGACGGCGTGGCATGGGCGGCGGCATCTGACTCCACCCAACTACTGTCAAAGAGTGGGGAGTGGGCGGAGCCAAATCGTTTAATGGTTTAATGTTTAATGGTAATTAACTGCACAAACGTGTTCCTGTTAGCATCCTTAGCACAGCTGGACGTCTCATCCTTCGTTGGTGGCTAATTAGCTGTTGAAGACTTTATGATGTACAAAAAATGTCACGTTCAGGTGGGAGGTGATCATCACAATCAAGCTTCAAATGAGAAACAACTAATCTGATGGTGACGCCTTTGCAGTGAGTTCATGGACAGAAAACCAGCGAGGCGGGTTGGGGGGCGGGGTTAGAGATGTGAACGACTCTTCAGAAGTCAAGTGGAACAGGAAGTGATGTGAATGGCGATGAAGCACCAGGATCAGTTACACCTTCACTCTGCTTGATGTTTTCACCATTTGAGTGTGTGTGAGGGGGAGCAGCCTCACACACATCCTACTACAGTGTGTGTGTGATACTAGAAAGTCCCAGCTCCCTCTGGGCGAGGGGTGGGGTCACCCTGGACAGACCAACAACCACTCAGACCTACGCACAGTTTAGAGTCTTTGGACGGTGGGAGAGGAAACAGAACTGACCACTGAGAAGACCAGTAAGAGAGAATATCAAGTCCACCTTTTAGTCTCAGTGCTGGAGTTCAGATTCATCATAGCAGAAAGTCTGCTTGACCTCAAATCTGACCACGTGACTTGGCTCCGCCCACATCATACCACTCTGCCCATCTTTTATTAGCTTGGAGTTAGTGGGCGGAGTCACTGTGGAGATGGTCAATGATCAAAGAACGAAGTGAACCTGAGAAAATATTGTTATATTTTTGAGATCCTGGATTTTTGATTTTCATGAGCTGTGATTTGTAATCATCAAACGTAAACCAAAAAAGTCTTTGAAACGTTTCAGCTCATACGTAATGACTCTCGAATATACTGCAGTTTCCCGTTTAATAAAAAACTGTGTGAGCAGGATTTTCTGATCTGCCGCTCTGAGCGCTGTCATGTGCTGCAGGAAAAGGAGCAGAACTCGACTCGACCCTCCAGAAAAGAAAAAAAAAAAAACAGGTCCTGAGGTCCAGAACAACCTCAGCAGACCAAACTAATGTCTGAAAACACTTCAACAATCGATATTTTATCATTTATGCCATGAATCAATAGTCCTTCCCAACTTTCTCCAATGTTATTTCCAGTTAGCCCCTCACTCTGGGAGCAGATTAGGCAACCCTGAGGCCTCGGTGTAATGGGAAGTGTGGCGGTCCAGGCAGCAGGTCGATGGACATTGATCCGACTCATTATTCCACTCCATCGAACGCTCACCATTAGCAGCTAATAAAAACCAAACGCTCTCCTTCTCCAACGCTCAGTAATATTCAGACTCCTCTGCCTTCGGTCTTCATTGTTGTTTAAAAGCTGCTGTGTTTTATCGACTCTTTGTTTAGGTGATTTGGGGGGGGGGGGGTTACTGGCTGTTTTGGCTTTGGTGGGGGTTCAGGGTGGAGCTCAGGAAGTGACGGTCGATGGCATCCAGTGTGCGGAGCTCTTATCAACAGACCAGCGATCGAATTCAAACTCTCCGCTTTCGACCACCTGAAGAGGAAGGAGGGAGGACCCAGTGCACTCTGGGAAAACACACTCCGTCCTCGTCAGTCTCACCTCACGCTCTCTGTGGATCTGAACGAGCTGTTTTACAGCTTCTGAATCATTTTCCTCCTGACAGAAATATTTAGTCTTTGTTCCTCACTTCTTTCTGATGTTCTGCCAAGTTTCATTTTTGTAGTTTTGAATTATTTTTTATTCAATATGAGACTTTACCTCTGAGATTTGCAAGCCAAGTTCTGAGAAGTTCCTCTCATCTTCTGAAATGTAAAAATGTGCTTTTAACAGCCACATGAAGCCCGATCATCCCTGTTTTTCCTGATAAACAAGGCTAATTATATCTGAGTCAAGAAAGTTCACCGTTCTAGAGCTGATCTGAAGTTTCTGTCTTTATCTGATCAGCAGTTCTGCTCATTAATGATGAAAACTCAGCTCCAAATATCTGATTGTCTTTATTCTGTCAAGACAATCAGCTCAGAAACATTCAGGACTGATCCAGAGACTCTGATTGGCTGTGACATCACCCACCGGAGCCAATAAGAGCGTCCAATGTAGAGAGGTGACTGTAGACGTCACTATCAAAGATGGAGGATGATAAACACAGAAGGAACGCAGTTAAGTTTTAACTTTAACGTGCACGCTGCTGAGATCAGTCGTGTTTTACAAATGTTTTCACAGTCTGAACTGAAATCAAGTCATTTGTCTGCTTCACAGATGGAGCCCTAAAACTTGTGCTACACAATAATTAAAGTTTGGATCGTCACAGAAGATGTTTGTGTGTCTGTTTGTGTTTCTCAGCTGTGCAGGAACAGACATGTTGCTTCATTTGTTGGTTTGTGCAGACAGTTTGTCTCCAGTGAGCACAGAGATGTGAACGACGTCGGTTAATCTCACTCACTTTTCTTTCATGTCTGCCGTTGCCGATGTTTCTTCCCTGATCACAGTGAAATCACATTATGTTCGAAATCGAGCTTATCAACACTTCCACCGATCTTCGGATGCGTTTATCTGCTTTCCCAGAGTTTAAAGTAGCTTTGTGCTGCTCAGATTTATCTGAAATAAAGGTTCTTATCCAGCCCAGCTCAACACAACACCGGCAGAATAATAAAAAATGTTAGATATTATACCTGTCAAGGTTATCTTGTTGTAAACACAATTCATTTTCTGCAGCGTGAATGAAGAAATTGAATCCGCACACACACACACACACACACACACACACACACACACACGTGTCTGTTTCCTTCTAAATGCAGCTTCATTTAAAAAATGAACTTCATGTTGTGTTGAAGACTGAGACCATAAACCCATAGACTTCAACACAATCTGACCTCTGTTTATGGTCGTTAGACAGAATGCAGGTTGAAGGCTCTCCAGGCCAGAGCCCAGGTCCGGGTCCAGATCCAGGTCCAGGTCCAGATCCAGATCCAGGTCCAGGTCCAGATCCAGGTCCAGGTTCAGGTCCAGATCCGGATCCAGGTCCAGATCCAGGTCCAGATCCAGGTGCAGGTCCAGGTCCAGATCCAGGTCCAGGTTCAGGACCAGGTCCAGATCCAGGTCCAGATCCAGGTCCAGATCCGGATCCAGGTCCAGATCCAGATCCAGGTCCAGGTCCAGATCCAGATCCAGATCCAGATCCAGGTCCAGGTCCAGGTCCAGGTTCAGGACCAGGTCCAGATCCAGGTGCAGGTCCAGGTCCAGATCCAGGTCCAGGTTCAGGTCCAGGTCCAGATCCAGGTCCAGATCCAGGTCCAGGTCCGGAACCAGGTCCAGATCCAGATCCAGGTCCAGGTTCAGGTCCAGATCCAGGTCCAGCTCTGGGTCCAGATCCAGGTCCAGGTCCAGATCCAGATCCAGATGCAGGTCCAGATCCAGGTCCAGCTCCAGATCCAGATCCAGGTCCAGGTCCAGGTCCAGATCCGGATCCAGGTCCAGATCCAGGTCCAGCTCTGGATCCAGGTCCAGATCCAGGTCCAGGTCCAGGTCCAGATCCAGATCCAGGTCCAGATCCAGATCCAGATCCACCAGGTACAGCTCTGGGTCCAGATCCAGGTCCAGGTTCAGGTCCAGGTTCAGGTCCAGGTCCAGAGCCAGATCCAGGTCCAGATCCAGATCCAGATCCAGGTCCAGATCCAGGTCCAGCTCTGGGTCCAGATCCAGGTCCAGGTTCAGGTCCAGGTCCAGATCCAGATCCAGATCCAGATCCAAATCCGATGCAGGTCCAGATCCAGGTCCAGGTCCAGGTCCAGGTAACTGTGGTCCTGATCCTGATCAGGTTTGAAGGGATGAGGGGATCAGCGAGCAGGAAATGGGCTTCAGTTCTGTAACGACAGAGCTTCTCTCTGATTGGCTGACATCGGTCCCTCCCGCTGTCGGCCGGCGAGATGCCTGATGAGCCGTCTGTCCCGCAGTGACGGAGCTGTTAGACGTCGGAGGGGGGAAAGCTCACCACTTTGGAAAATATTGCTTTTTTGGGCCGATGCTCAAAGAGCAGATAAATCAGACCGGACGTGATTTCCTGATCTGAGCTGAAGTTGAAAAGTTTCCTCAGTCTGACTTTTGGGTTTTGTTTTTTGTTTGCTTGGGGAGCTGGACAAACTCGGGCCAATGTGCCACGAAACATCCAAAACACCTGCAGACGTCGGAGCTCGCTGATCCAGGAGTCCAGAGCAGCGACGCCACCTGTGTGCACACTGAACACAAACGCACAAAACTGCACTGCATGAAGGATAACGATGACAAACAGCGTTTGTCTTTGTATTCACTTATTTCACGCTGTATTTGTTTTTATGTCGTTTTTGGCACTTCGTACTCAGATTCAGCAGAAAAGCAGAAACTCTGGTGTCATATTCAAACCGTCCAATCAGAATGAGGTTCACTAATGTATCAGCTGATCAGACGGGAAGGACACAAACATCAGAGTGGAAACCATGTTCATCGGTTCTGAAGAAAATCAGAAAATCTACAGAAAATCAGCTGCGTTCGATTCCGCAGCTAAAACTGCCCCTCGTTAAACAAGTTACGGGCGGTCCAAAGTCTCCAAAGGGGAAAAGACAGGAAGTGTGATGCTCACTACGAAAAAAGAATGCTACTTTAGCATTAGCTAACCATAAGTACCTTCTGAAACTCCTCCCGCATATGGAGGGAGGAGACAACATCGAGTTATTTCTGAACCTACAAAATGTCCTCTCCACGAGACGTTACGAGGACAGGGGGAGAAGAAACAGGAAGGACAACCTGTCTGAGGATTTAAAGCTGCATCAGAGAAATGAGACACAAAGGAAACTGAATGAGTCTTAATGAACCAGGTGAAGCTTTAAATGATGTTTCAGATGCTGATATAATAATGAGTCAAAGGAAAACATTCTGTATCAGGTCGCAGAGAGGAAGTTGTGCCAAAGACATCGAATGTTGGCTGATAAAAATGATATATTGAACACAGTAAAATTTAAAAGTGTTTCGACGCAGCTGAAATATTCCAAAAGTCCTCAAACTTTAAATGTTGCAGCAACAAAAACAGGTGAATCTTCTGTTTAGATTGTTCCGGAAATATAATATAATGCAAAATATAACAACCTGAAATGTAATAAGTCAGATTTGATGGCTCAGACATTAAACTCCACCTCTGAGATGACATCAGCTGTAGATCATTTAAATGGTCTTTGTCATTAAACACAGATGTCGATGGCACAAAGTGCGTTCTGTCAACAGCACTTCATTTTAAACTGGTTGGTTTGTTTCCAAACTGCATGCAGCTCTTTGGGAATCTAAAACACACGATTATCTGACTGATGAAAATACAAAAGATGTCAAAGCCTCCTGTGAATGAGATGATTCGAGTCGACTGTGAAGGGAAGCTAATGGCTTTGGCCTGCAGCAGTTTCCGGCGTGTCAGTGGACAGAAAGCAGCATCAGACTTTATCAGGCGATCCGTGCGGCTCTGAGCGGCCGATAAAGCGATGAACCTCCGACATTTGACCTCGCTGAGCAGATAATATGACGGACGGAAGAGGAAGCCGAGTGTGGAGGAGGTGAGTGGCGGCCGTAGGGAGCGCCGCGTTGGGCTGCCACTTATCGTCCTATCAGCTCCGCTGCAGGAAACAAGAGCTCTGATTATGGGATGTTTTGGATACACTTTAGGGCTGTTTTAGTGTCTGCTGCTGTCTGAACGCGACGTCGCTGATGGAGATAAAGAGCTCTCCATTAAAGTCCTGCAGAAGAAGAGCAGTCGCTTTGCTCCCTCAGTCTGCAGGTTTTATCTCTTCATCCCTTTTTCTGGGTAATCTGGCTTTTTGTTCAGATTGAAGCGCTGAAGCTGGAAACAGATTGACCTGCGACCAGATGAGCATCCTGAAGAAGGAGATCCTGGACCTTCATGAAAACAGTGATCTGGTTCTCCTGGGGATCGACCCAGGACCACTACACTACGGAACCACAGTGCCTCCTGGTGACCAGACTAAAATGGCTTCCTCAAAGGTCAAAGGTCAGTTTGGTGACATGGTTCACGTCTCTACACATTTTGACAGAGAAGCCTCCAGACGTCGCTTGCAGCATCGTCTGTTGGATTTTCACGGCTCTGGAAAAGTGCAGCCAACTGTTTCGGTGGGCGGTAAATGTGTGAAACAGGCGGCAAGCTGCTCGCTGAGCTGGCAGACGTCCTGTTTGTTCAGAGGACAGTTTACACTCAGCAGTTGTGTGCTGTTTTTCTGTCCTCGTCCTGGCTGAAGACAAACTCCATTAAACCCTGAGAGAGAGCTGAATCTGAGCACAGCCAGAACCAAGCTCCGCCTCTCTGAACCAGATTCTGATTTACAGATACAGCTCGTTTTTTTACCCCCCCATCCAGCCTCAGGGCTGCAATTATCAGGACACACAGGAGGACGTCAGCGAGGATGAGGGGGGGTCACCAGGGAGGTGTGTTTGTTAATGGGATGGATGAGACTTGGCAGGCAGCAGAGCCTGGCAGCAAACTGTGGACACAATGAGACGGACGCACAACTCTGTGAGCTGAACGCACACAAACATGGAGCAGCAGCAAAGACCTGGACCGGAAACAGGCGGAGAGCCGAAGGAGCGCCTGCTGCCTCAAACCGCCAGGCTGAGAAAAACTCACATGAAGACGGACCGACTCTGCAGCAGAATGACAGACGGAGCAGATCTGCTGAACCAAGCAAACGGGACAGCCAGTTAAATCTGCAGGACAACGAAAACAGAAATATCCCATGATTCATTTCAGTCAGCAAACAGACGGAGACCGTTACATATCAGATCGTCTCTGAAGCCGGACCGAGGAATCACATCAGGTCACAAAAAGGCTCCTCCTCCATCTTTGATAGAGACGTCTAGAGTCACAGCTCTAAAACGGACGCTCCTATTGGCTCTGGTGGGTGATGTCACAGCCAATCAGAGAGTCCCTGGATCAGTCCTGTATGTTTGTGATCTCAGTTTATTGTGCTGACAGAAATAAAGACAGATCAGATATTTCCAGAAGTTTGTTTTGGTTTTCTGAGTCTTTATCTAAATCAGGGCGAGGCCTGAGGGACCGATCATACAACCAGAATATCAATCTGAAACAGATTTTCATACTGAGGGGCACGTGGATCAATTCTCAAAGTGATCATCACATGAACTGCTCTTGCAACAATCAGACAATTAATATAAATATTATTTATTATTTAGCATTCACACTGTCTGGTAATAAAGTTGACAGGATTGCAAAAAGAACATTTGGCTGATGAGTTGGCAGTTAAAACATGATGTAATCTCCTGATAAATCATTTAAGTTTGACTTCCTGTCTTTCATTTCAAATTGATATAATTGGATAGATGTTCACATCAGCTCATCTTTCATGTGTTTATTCTTCTGTGATATTCACCTGTGATTTACATCCCCTGTGTGTGTGTGAACAGCTGGTAATAAATGAACAGAGCATTAAAAGTGTGAGCTGTTTATAACTTCCTGTTTACAGCATCTGATTCTTGTTTATTAGTGAAGGAATAATTTACCAAAGGAATTCTCATTCAGATGCAAAACTTCATCAAGCTGCCACCGACGATTCACCTGCAGCTCCAACACACACCTTCATCCTCCTCTTCCTCCTCAGTTTCTGTCTGCTTTTCTCATTCACAGTTAAAACAGTGTAGTTTTAATGTGCAGCAGACAAAATGTTCCAGTTTCACCTTCACCCTTTGACCTTTGACCTTTCTCCAACATCCTTTCCCTTCACATGGAGATGAGAATAAAAAACAGAGAAGCTAACTACGAGCTAGCTGCTCAATTATACTGAAAATAACTGCATCAATGTCCTGATGTTGAGTTGTGGTCACCTGACCCCATGACCTGCCCCCCTCCCCTTGGACCCGGGGGGGCCAATGAGGAGACGCAAATTAATGCTACAGGTTTGTTTTCCTCATCACATTCGTCACAATTTGAATTACTACAGCTTCAGTAATTGGCTCAGAATAAACTGGCTCCGCTGGGTGTTTGGCGAAACAAACATTTATTTTAATTTCCAAACAAATTATTTCCCAGAATGTCAAACGAATACTTTTCCAGAAAGTCCAACTGTAAATCAGCCACCTCTGAACAAGCATAATTAACTGAACTGTCTCAGAACGAAATCTCTGTTTTCTATTTAATTAAGATGAAAGTGTGTACAAGAAATAATCAGGACAAAATTAAGTGTGACAGTTTGTTTCCACTGAACATCATTCTGGTGTGGAAACGTTACAAACAACAGCAGCTCCAAACGCCAAACAGGAAGTCCAGGCAGGAAGCTGAGTTGATGGATGACGGACAGGATGAAGGGGAGCAGAAACAAAAGAGTGTCTGAAGGATGTTTGGGAGACGAGTCCCTCAGCTCAGGTGGGGCACCAACTCTGGAGCTGCTGAACTCAGGTCATCTACCGCCACCTGCTGGACACCAGGACGCAGGGACGTCACTGCTTCACGTCCTCTTTTTCACACCTGATTCAAATGATCAGCTTGTCAGCAAGCTCTGCTGTGGTCTGATCAGGTGTGTTGGAGCAGGAGACATCTAAAACATGCAGGACAGTGGTCCTCCAGGACCGGAGTGGGACACCTCTGTTAAAGATGCTGCCTGCAGGTTCAGACTACTGAAGGGAGCAAAATGCATCCAGCAAACCTGCCAAACTGTTATTTTTACTTTAAGGTTCATGCAGTCTAAAGTGAGATGTCCACGTGTTCCTCATTAAATCAGCTTCTTTATTAACACAGTGAAACTTTTAACGTGCTCAGTTCAGTCATTCAGAAACGGAGCCTTTAAACCAGCCGCCCTCAGCCCCGCCCACCCCGCCAATCAGACGAGAGGACCACAGCTCCAGCTTACTCTGGATGAAACACAGAAGGTGGTGTTTGTTGTTTGTTCTTGTCCGGATGTCAGAAGACTGAATTTCCCTTTAACCTTTGACCCTGTGAGGACACAATGAGGGTTCGTAGTCAAATCCAGGCCACATTTAACTACACAAACTTTAACACACAAAGGCGGAGGACAGAGTGAGGGAGAGAAACAAAATAAATCAGGTTGAAATATTATAATTGGACTCCGAGTCTTCATGCTTTACAAGAGAAAGATAAAATACAACATTTACATTATTGCTTGACATTCAGATATGGCTAAATTTCAGTTCATTTGCCAGGAATCCTTTTTTTTTGGGCCTTTGGCCGTTGAGGTGAAGTTGGTCACTTCCTGTTTGAATGTTTTCTGATGCTTGAAGGTGAAATGTGACAAAATGTAACGTGTCATTAAAATGAACAATTCTTCTCTAAGATCGAATTGAAAATGAAGAAAAAAGTCAAATCGGCAGTCGTGATTGGTCCTTCTCAGGGAGGAAAGGACATCTGGACCGCAGCAGCTCTGATTCAGACCCGTTTTTAAAACCTCATGAATCCTCCAGTTTTAGAAAAGCAGAATTTCTCAGCAGCAGAAAAGGAAAGTCATCGTTTGGGGGGGAGTAAGAGAACAATGATCCGTTGTTTAAATCCTGTTCACTCAAAGTTTTTCATTAATTTTTTTTCATTAATCCTCCAGGAAAAAAGAAAAATCCCTTTTCTGCCAGCAGTTTAATTAAAATGATGAGAAAAATGTTGAAAATGAATTAACAAATGTAAAAAAAAGTGTTTTATTTGTTTATTTTAAATTACTCTCGTTTTTAAATGTGAAAAAAAAAATTATTCTGAGAAGCAAGTGAATTTTTTTTTTTCAAACATATTTCTCTCAGAGGTTTCTCACGGATAAAAAAAAGCTCCGTCTGGACTTCTGTAAATTTGAGACAGAACGAGACTCAAAGCGCTGCTGTTGTTTAAAATCTGTGACCTTTAACCCTTTAGCTCTTTTCCAGTGCAAACAGGAAGCAGTTTCCACTCCGACAAACTTGACTGATGGATTCAGAGTGTTTTGTTTCATGTTTCACATGATGAATACAGAAAACTGGCAGTCTGTCATCACACGCTTCACACACACAGAAGAAAGACCGTTTTCAGTGCAAACAACTTGAATATTTTCATCACCTCACTGCATAGTTTGCTCTTCATGACGCAGTCAGAATATTGCTTTTTGACTTTTATTGCTTTTAATCTGGATGAACGTTGAAATAATCTGTTCATGTAAACGCAAGTTTTTCTTCATATTTGATTCATTTCATCATCGGAGTGAAGATATGGACCTCATTCATAAAATTTAGATTTTTAAATATATAGACCTGATCTGGATTAGTGATTGATCCAGATCCAGAAACCCTGAGTGCTGCAGCTTTCAGACAAAACCAGCAGATGGTGCTACAAGCTAACGGCTAATGGTGACTGAGCTTCTGTCTGCAGTCAGAGGAGGATGAGGAGCAGAGAGGATGATGGAGGAACACGAACTACCTGTGACGATTTACTGTTTGTTGTCCTGCTGCCTCATTTTCACTGTAATTTTAGAAACTTTAAAGACATTTTTCTTCACGTTGATTTGGAGTCACTGATATCTGGACAGTTTTTAGGCAGTGAGGTGGACTGTTGTGTGTTTGTTCATGAGGTCAAAGTGCTTTAAGTCAGTTTTCTTTGTGTTTGTGTGTTTTCGACATAAAAACAAACAGAATAAAACACAGGAAGTGATGTCATCATGAGTCATCCACAGGCCTGTTTGCTGCACTTTTAGTTTTTACATATCAACAAAGATCCTGAAAAAAGGGGGGCCACAACACAATGACGCCTTAACCTGAGCGATGCCAAGCTTGTTTAAACTTCCTCCTGAAACTGGTCCTCTTTCCATCGGTCTGTCCAGACTTCGGTTCCTCTCAGTGCATTGAGATCAACAGTGAGACAACTGGAGTAAAGAAGCAGCTCTCTGGATGTCCATGATGAAGAGTTGAGCCCTTCATAAAGGTGCTCTGATGTCTGCAGGTTGACCTCCAATAATCCAGTGAGTCCACAGAGAGATGCTCCCAGTCTGGTTTCACAAACTGAACCTTAAAACCAGCTGTCAGTATTTCTGGGACTTTGTGATGTCACAACCAAGCATGCCACGCTGTAAAGCCCCGCCCACATTGGCCCACCATCCAACCTTTTAGGATTTGGTTTCTCTGAGGCTGCGTCCTAATTCAGTTGGCCAAGTCAGGCCACGTTGTGGAAGAGGAGGAAGGAAAGAGGACAGGAAACAAGGAGAGGAGGCGAGGCGGGTTTTGTGTTTTTCTGACAATACCACCATGCAATGCATCATGGGATCCAGCTGCTTCATCTTTACGGCCCTGAACTGGGACATAGCTTCACTGTTGCTGTATTTTTGTTGGATCACTCAGAAATCAGTCAGCCAATCAGAAGGAAGGATCTGATCCTCCCTTCTGATTGGCTGACTGGCCTGTTGTTTTTGGGTTCTTCTACCTTCTCATGGTGATCGACACTTCAGATAAAACAACAGAAGAGCCAAATGTTGACCTTTGACCTCAAACTGACCGTAAACAGCAGCTGGGTACAAATACTCAGAAACACTGAACTTATTTCAATTCTACCATCAGGTTGTAGAAGTTTGCTGTTTTGGCACCAGCTTGTTTCGTTTACACAGATGGATTAGGGGACGATGGGCCCTCAGGTCTGGACTCAGCAGCCTCAGAGGCTGAAGATCTTTCTCCCGGATGTGATGTGTTTTCATCCTAAGAAGAAAGAGAGATGATGTCTCCACAGCCCAGCGAAGGAGAACCAGACCAGGTGTCCTTTAAATTTAGAGCTGATCCAGATCCAAGATCCTTCAAACAAGATGTGTGTGAGGTGAAGAAAAACCACCTGAGTCCTCACTGCAGCCGAACCAGGGCCACGGGAGGAGGAGGAGTTCAGATGGCTCCGTTTGTCTCCAGAAGACCTTGTCCCATCCTCTGTGGTGGTCCAGACCAGGCTCATCTCTGGAGCCGGCACGTTGGTGCTGGTCAGCTCTGCGGAGTGATGGACCGCTATTCAATCATCGCTCTGTGGCGTCAGGTCGAGGTCGGCGCCAAACAGCTCCTTGTAGAGAGGCGGGAAGTGTGTCCGCACAATGTCGGAGTGGACGACTCGGAACGCTGAGAGTTTCTCTGTGTGACGACTGGACAGTGAACGCAACACAGAGACTTTATATCTGAGCTGAGGAGGAGGAAGAGGAGGGAGAGGAGGAGGAGGAGGTGGAGGAGGGAGAGGAGGTGGAGGAGGGAGAGGAGGAGGAGGAGGGAGAGGAGGGAGAGGAGGGAGAGGAAGAGGGAGAGGAGGAGGAGGAGGAGGAGGGAGAGGAGGAGGAGGAGGAGGAGGAGGAGGGAGAGGAGGGAGAGGAGGAGGAGGAGGAGGAGGAGGGAGAGGAGGAGGAGGAGGAGGAGAGGAGGAGGAGGAGGAGGGAGAGGAGGGAGAGGAGGTGGAGGAGGGAGAGGAGGAAGAGGAGGGAGAGGAGGGAGGGAGAGGGAGGGAGAGGAGGGAGAGGAGGAGGAGGAGGAAGAGGAGGAGGAGGAGGAAGAGGAGGGAGAGGAGGAGGAGGAGGTGGAGGAGGGAGAGGAGGGTGGAGGAGGGAGAGGAGGAGGAGGAGGGAGAGGAGGAGAGGGAGAGGAGGAGGAGGGAGAGGAGGGAGAGGAGGAGGAGGAAGAGGGAGAGGAGGAGGAGGAGGGAGAGGAGGGAGAGGGAGAGGAGGAGGAGGGAGAGGGAGAGGAGGAGGAGGGAGAGGAGGAGGAGGAGGAGGAGGAGGAGGAGGTGGAGGTGGGAGAGGAGGGAGAGGAGGGAGAGGAGGAGGAGGAGGAGGGGAGAGGAGGGAGAGGGAGAGGAGGAGGAGGGAGAGGAGGGAGAGGAGGAGGAGGAGGAGGGAGGAGGGGAGGAGGGAGGAGGGAGAGGAGGGAGAGGAGGTGGAGGGAGGGAGAGGAGGAGGAGGAGGGAGAGGAGGGAGAGGGAGAGGAGGAGGAGGGAGAGGAGGGAGAGGAGGAGGAGGAAGAGGGAGAGGAGGAGGAGGAGGGAGAGGAGGGAGAGGAGAGGAGGAGGAGGGAGAGGGAGAGGAGGAGGAGGGAAGAGGAGGGAGAGGGAGAGGAGGAGGAGGGAGAGGAGGAGGAGGAGGAGGTGGAGGTGGGAGAGGAGGGATGAGGAGGGAGAGGAGGAGGAGGAGGGAGAGGAGGGAGAGGGAGAGGAGGAGGAGGGAGAGGAGGGAGAGGAGGAGGAGGAGGAGGGAGAGGAGGGAGAGGGAGAGGAGGAGGGAGAGGAGGAGGAGGAGGAGGAGGGAGAGGAGGAGGAGGAAGAGGGAGAGGAGGAGGACGAGGAGGAGGTGGGAGAGGAGGAGAGGAGGGAGAGGAGGGAGAGGAGGAGGAGGAGGGAGAGGAGGAGGAGGAGGGAGAGGAGGTGGAGGTGGGAGAGGAGGGAGAGGAGGGAGAGGAGGAGGAGGAGGGAGAGGAGGGAGAGGAGGTGGGAGAGAGGGAGAGGAGGAGGGAGAGGAGGGAGAGGAGGAGGAGGAGGTGGGAGAGAGGGAGAGGAGGAGGGAGAGGAAGGAGGAGGAGACACAATAAAAGAAGATGAGCAAAAGTTAGTGTGTTTGTTCAAGTTCGTTGTTCAGTTGTTGTAGTTCACAGTTTGTCCACATGAGGCCAGTGTGAGGCTGCAGAACAAAGTGTGTGTGTGTGTGTGTGTGTACTTTGGTCAGGAGTCCTTCTTCTCTCTGGTTCTTCTGCAGAACGTGTTGTAGAGCCAGCTGAGTTTTCTGCTGCAGCTTCTCCACCTGAAGCTTGTCCTGCAGCCATGAACGATCTGCACACACACACACACACACACACACACACCGGCTTCATCATGACACAGTGATGACCTGAGGTGACCTCTGATTGAACACACTTACCTGCTGAGAGCAGAACAAAGGCGGAGAAGAGAGCGAGCTCGTCCTCTGTCAGATGGAGGGAACACAAACTCTGAGCGAAGTCAAACACTGACGAGATGAGGTCATCACAGCCTAGACCCCACACACACACACACACGCACACACAAAAACAATTAACAATAAAAGAGGAGGGCAAGACGATGAAGGACGAGTCCTGTGTCCGTCCTCACCCAGAGCTCTGAAGACGTCTGGACCAGCAAACTTCCCATCAAAGTAAACGGCATTTTTCTGAGAGTCAAACAGGCGACACATCCGGATGAAGACGACCTCCAGAGAACCTGATGGAGGACAGTCACTTGAATCACTGATTCAAAATCATTTTCTTTTGGACCAAAATGATCTTGGGGGGCGGGGTCATGCTCTTACCGGCCTTCAGCAGGACAATCTGGTCGTTCTGACAGAGCTCCATGAAGCCGTCGATCCGTTTGGCGAACTCCACCACGTACTGGATGGCCTCAGTAATCTTCACAGCGCAGAGCTGCCACATCACTTCCTGTGTCTGCGTGGGGTGGGGGGCGGAGTTAAAAAAGACCAACAGAGACAGCTGATTTTCTCACACTGACAGGAGGACAGTGAACACATCACCTTGCTCTGGTAGGTCTCAACCTCCTCCTGCACGAAGCTCTGCCAGCTCATCTGCTGAAGCTCCTCCCCCAGGTACTGACACGTCTCCAGGTGAGACCGGGACACGATCTGAGACAAGTGATCTGAGAAAGGACACAACACTGAGGGTCAAAGCAGGTCCACAGGAACTGTCGTCTCCCCCATCAGCCTTTACAACCCAGAATGGTCTGAGGTAGAGTCACGTCTCTGCATCGGACGCTCCTATTGGCTCCGCTGGGTGATGTCACAGCCAATCAGAGAGTCTCTGGATCAGTCCTGTATGTTTGTGAGTTTATTGTGTTGACAGAATAAAGACGATCAGATATTTGGAGCTGATTTTTCATCATTTACGAGCAGAACTCCTGATCAGATCAAGATAGAAACGACCCAAACACATGACAGGAACTTTTCTTTGGAGAAGACGGAAACTGATCAGACAGAATCAGCTGAGTCTGAATGAAGGCTCTTTAACTTGCAGTTTTACATCCAGACAGGTAGTTTTATTCCAATATATCAATGTGAAAGTAATTCCGTTTGTGTTTGTTTCTTAGTGACTGTATGTTTGCTGACATTATTTTATTTGTTTATTGTTGGTTATATAACCGGGCGGAAGTCACGAAGCCGCCGTCATCAGACCGGCGTGACGTCATAACGGAAGCTCCTGTCCGGAAAGTTGAAGCAGCTGGATGTTTGTTCAGAAATGAGGAGGAGAAGAAATGTTAGAAAGCCAGAAGAGAAGCTGGAAAACGGAAACCGGACCGTAAGCTAGCTGCTAGCTCTGTTGTTGCTAACAGAACAGCTTGAATCAGATAACCTGAAGGAGCTGCTGAGTCTGTTTTCATTTAAACTCCCTGAGTTCACATCCATGGCCATCATGTGCTTAGTTGTGTTTTCTGTCTTTGTGTTGTGATTGTTCTGCCGAAGCTGAGCAGACAATGTGGAGTTGTAGACTGAAATGCTGTTAAATGTGATTTATTTGGATTTGTGCGGTATGTGAGGATAAATCAGTGAAGGAGGATGATTGTGATAACAGTGATTCGCTGTTTTTACAGACTGAAGTGGCTGCTGGAGTCGTCACGGCCCCGCTGCTTCCTGCTCTTCATCTTCTTCTTCATCATCATCTCTCATGCTCACCGGATGGTCACCATCATCTTCAGATTCAACCCTTTACGTCGATTCCCTCCTCTGTGAAGCCAGGGTGATGGTAGGAATTTGATGCACTCATAAAACTGATTAAAAAACATTAAAACTCTGAAAACTCTGGAACGCAGTAGAGCATACTGGAAGACTGATTGGAATTTTTCTGAAATCTCTGGTTTTCAGTTCATACTCCATTGTCTATTTTAATTGTTGTGTTGTCGGGCACGGACGTGTCAAAGTCGTTACTAAGGTTTGGTCATAATTGTCTCATCTAAAGCTTGTTGTAGGATTTACTCATCTAATTAGCCAGAGGAAGTCATTTTGTGTATTTGACTGGAAAGTTAATCGTGTCAGTCAAGTTGTACTTGTTCATATGTGTAAGATTCATAATTAACGTTAATAACATGTTAAGGTATGAAAGGTTATTGTTAGAACTGAAAGTGACTAATTGGACAAAAGGAACAAAACTCTACAGTAGTTGAACTAAAAGGCATCTGCTGGTTGGTGTGAGTTCTTAGGTTGGTGATGTTTTTGCCAACCTTTTCCCTCCTACATATGTAGATGGTCAACACATACATCAGGGGTGTTACACAGTCCATGCTACAGCTCAGATAAATAATAATAATAATAATAATTATTATTATTGGCTACGAAACGTTCCAGACACCAACAACAACACAAAGAACAAAGACATATCCAGCTGATTCAACTATTGTTTGGCTCAGGAGCTGGGGGGTGGTTATTACAATAAATGCTTTTGTCAAAGAAAAAAAAAAATTCCAGAGAGAATAAAAAGATGATTTCCCCTAACGAGCTCCCTGCTATGTCCCAATTGGCCCTAATTAACAGACAGCTAATTACCACACAGCTTTTAATGAGCTCCGACGACGAGTTTCCAACCTCCTGCTATTTTAAACCGCCTCCCTCAGTTTGCAACCCCCCACCTCCTCTTTAGTTTCTTTGTACTATCGTCTTCCTCTCGTTCTCCTTTCACTTCACCTCTTTCTCCGTGTTTCCTCATCTTCTCTCTCTTTGTTTTCCCCTCCAGCTCTCCACAACCTTCTGCCGTTCGCTGGATGTTTTATCTTTTACAGTGAATACAGTTTTTATTCTGATGAGATATATTATCACAGAGGCATCACACCTGGAACCAGGACCTACCCCGGATTTAGAGAAAGAAGAACAATCTCTAAATATGCTGCTCTCTGAAAACTTGTCTTCTTCCCTTCTGTCTTTACCCAGAAACCCCTGAGACTTTCAAGAAGTTTCATGCCGCTGAAGTGATGAACTCAAAGTAATGACCGTAAATACTCAGCTGAAGGGTCTCTTTGTGAAGGGGAGACACTTTCGTTCTGTTTGCTCACACACTGTTTGTAACTTTAATACAGTTTATATGTATTAATAATTAAAATGCTTTGGGCTGATATTTAATAATAGCTAATATTATATTTTGAATAACACTGTGGTGGAAGGAAATTATCACTTGATGACTTGTTCTGGTCGGGGTGGTCAGACAGATCTGGGGTCCAGGTCTCACCGTCCTGTTTGCTTGGCCCCTCAGCTGGGGCTAATCATCCTTTATTCATGTCAACATGAAGCCCCTTGCTTTGTCTCACCGATCTCAGCTGTGGACGCCATGGATGCCGTGGACACCGTGTCTTCGTTGCTGCAGGAACGGTACGGGAAGAGGCCATTGCCGGAGCTGTAGTCACACAGCGGTTCTGGTTTGATGCCATTAATATCCAACCCTGATTGGTCTGGAGACAGCTGGATGTCCAGATAGAAGGCACCTGCCCTCCCTCTGGAGTCTGCCTGTTTGTGGAGGACAAAGTGGACACGTACAGACTTTTAGTAATTCAGTTCACTTCGAGTTTTTCCTCCAAACGGTTGAAACAGACAAACCTTGGATGACACTGATCCTCCTTCGGGGGAGTTCTGGTCCACGTAGCCCTCCAATTCATCAGAGAGTTCAGTGAGACCACTGGAGGACAGGCCGTAGTGGGGGGACAGGGGCTCCGGCTCTGCTGGACTCGGGGACACGACCTGGGGACTCTGCTGTAGCTGCTGCTGCTGCTGCTGGAGGCGGTGCTTCTGGACTTCTGCGTACAAACTGTCCCGCTGCTTCTTGGACATGCGTCCAAACTTCACCGCTGAGTGAAGAACAGGAGAGACGTTAGCCAGTTAGCTAGTTTAACTGCCCCCCAACCCCCCCATTATTCCAGTCTTCACGCTAAGCGAAGCTCACCAGGGGCGACTCTGCTGACTGTGAAAATCAAGTCAGAAAATTTCCCCCAACTCACTGGTTAATTAGCTCAGTAAAGGTTTTCCTAAAGAGTTTCTGGTCTCAGTCTCTAGTTTTAAGGCTTCAGTACAACATGGTTTGTCTCTGTCCATCTCACCGTCCCGGGACATGCCCACAGCGAGACATTTCTGCAGGCGACAGTGTTGGCAGCGGTTTCGGCTCATCCGGTCGATCAGGCAGTCTTTCTGGCGAGGACAGGAGTAGACGGCGTTGCTCTGCTGACTCCGCCTGAAGAAACCCTGAGACATGAGGAACAATGACATTGCCGCACAGTCAGTGACATCATCACATATTTGGTGACATCAGTGACAAAAGTGGCGGCGAGCCACAACTCCAGAGGAAGTGAGTTCATGTAGCTTACTTTGCAGCCCTCACAGGTGATCACGCCATAATGGATTCCTGAAGATTTGTCTCCACAGATCTTACAGGGAATTATCTCAATCTGAGCTGCAGAGAGACAAAGGTCAGAGGTCAACATGAGACAAACAGGAAGGCTGGTCTGATGACATCACTGTCAGCAGTCCAACACAAAACATTGTTAACGGCACCAACACAAACATGACCAGGAAGACCAGGAAGTGTAGTCTGTGTCTGTATTTACTCCCTCAGACGTTTGAAGCTGACAGTTCAACTTTGAGTGTCTAAATTTAGCAGGGAAGTTATGCAAGAGCGCAGATGCATACAACTGACACACACAGACGCACACTAAAGGAGCTTTTTTTCTAAATTTGGTTTAATTTGTTTGAGTTCATAAAAAAACAACTGATTCACAGCTGAGAGGATTTTCCCATAGACTTCAATACAGTTATATTTTCTTATAACTTTAATCGCACCGTCCCTCCCCCGCGCTCTCTCTCTCACCGCCCAGACCAGCTGAGAGGTTGGAGGTCTGAGTCCAAACATGTCTGTGGTGGGATCATGACCACAGAAGAAGCTGTTTATAGTTCAGCTATGAGTCGACATCTTTGTGGAGCTTTTAATATACAATAAATCTCAACACAAAACTCCAGTGATGTGGTCAAAGTCCACCACAGACCCACAACATGAGTGAGCCAGAGCTGTCACACAACAGCAGACCCACAGTGTCTGAATCCACTCAGGTCAGGAATGATGTGGTTTAGTAACACAGCTCTTTTAAAATCTGCGATTATCACGAGCTGCAGCTCCTGAAGACGGGAGGTCTCCCGGTTAGGACGGAGACATCCTGAAACCATGGACAGTACAGGCCAAAAGGTTGGACACACCTTCATATTCATTTGAATGAGAAGGTGTGTCCAAACCCTAACCCTGTACACAATATGTTTAGTTCTACATATAAAGAGCAGACGGCCTAAAACAAAACAACAATAATGGAGGAACGGATCGTGTACTGTCCAGAAGTCATCACATGTCCATGTCCAACGTCGACCCTCTGGACGTAATCAATATACGAACTCCTTTAATTTATGTATGTGTTAATGTTACTTTGTGTATCAAAGCAGTGTGTGTAGTTTTTACTACTTTTTACACAGAAATGTTAGTCAAACAATTTCAGACACTATAAATAAATGACCAACATTGTTTAGAGGCTCAGATTTACACAGACACTAATGAAAGCACACACACACAAACTGTGTGTGTGTTTGTGCGCTCAGCTTCCTCAGTAATTAGCTGTGAGTTTTAATCCCGTCTGAATTCTGCGTTCTCACATCAAAGGGACGTTCAACAAAGACGAGAGCAGCAGTTATTTTTACATCTGCTCCTCTTCCTCTCCGGCAGCTGAGGAAGAGGAGGGTGGACGGGCTGAAGTGTTCATGGAGTTTTCATCAGACACGACATTTTACAGTGAAACATTTAAATACGCAAATGCTTTATATGATTCCTCTGAAAAATGAGCCAACAAAGAAGAGCCTGGGGAATTAAAGACCAATGTCCACCGTGTCCTGTCCCTCGTCTGAATCGTCTTTCTCATTTCAGACTCTTTTCCAGGCTTCAGGTCTCATTGGGGACCAGGACACAAACGGAGGACGAAGTCCCGCCCTCCTCCCGGGCCAAAGTGGTGACTCAGCGCCAGTTCTTTAATCTCGTCAGCCAACAGATTACCTCAGAGTGGATGTAATAACGGCGAACATATGGCGCCGCACATGGAGCAGCAGCACATGCCTTGTCCCTGAACCGGTCTCCAAACCGTCTCCACGTTCAGTTACGGAGGTTAAATCCGCCTCCTGAAGCGTCCCAGCAGGAAACTCCTGTTTCTGACCACATCCTGAAGAACCAGATCAGGCCACTGAGATACGGACTCTGCAGGCCTCTTGGTCTCAAAGTGACTACAGTTGTGTGTTTGGGCATGTTGTCTTTCTGCAGGAAGAGTCCAGAACCAATCAGATGCCTCCTTCCATGTCACATCACAGTAAAGGATCCAAAGGGCCAGTAAGTAAACTGATTTTTTAACAAAGCAAAGAAAAATAACAGACTTCATTTACAAACCCCAGAGACTGACGCTAGACCTGCATTCTGTTTAATGACCATCAGGAGGCGACACCACCTGCTGTAAAAAGAAGTCAGATTATTAGGGATGTGCCAAAAAACTACGATTCAGAATCGATTTAAAATGTCCCAAAATTGGTATAAAAATAAATACATAAGTAAAACAAATTCGCAGGCTGTCTGCCTCCATGTTGCATGTGGGGCGTCCAGTTCTGGAACATAATGCACATAACATGGAGGGAACTACAATAATGGAGGAAAGAGAGTCAACCGGCCTCGTCCTCGTTGAAGGCAGATTTGGACTCATTTTGCTTTTTACCTAGAGTCGTATAAAATCTGTTTTATTTTTTCCCAAATTCTGTTCACATTTTTCCCATATTCCTGTTTTGTTTACAGTTTTTCTAAGTATCTTGTCTAGTCTCTGGAGGGGTCTGGTTTCTGGGGAGGTCCCATTAACGGTCTAGTTTGGTCTGGTCCGGTCTCGGAGCTGGGGGGAGGTATGGGGGGTGTTGGCATTCTTTGCTGAAGCCCAGTCCATTACTCATCACCAATTGACTTAGACATCTTTAGGTGTCCACACCAGGAATCGAACCGCACCCACTAAGCTCAAGTCACCACATTCATTCATTCATTCATTCATGGGTAGGGGGGGGCGTGTATTTTTAGTGAGCATTTTCCTCCGAGGGGGGCTCCCTCAGATTTCACACACTTTTATTTTTGTCACTTAGGCAATGTGTGATATTGCTTTTAGTCAACAATTCCATCAAAGCATGGCTGAATGTTTAAAACTTAATAAAAGTGAAAATGACACTTTAATGTCTCCATTTGTCATTCTGCCAGACTGGAGTAGATCATGAGGATCACACAGATTGAAGTAGAAATAATAATGAATCAAATCATTTTGAATTGAATTGTAGCCAAAAAATTGGAATCAAATTGTGAGATAGTAAAAGATTATATTGAAGTCTATGGGAAAATGTCCCTCCTCCTCACTGATGAGTTTCTGGTCTCAGTCTGAAATACAACATGATGTTCATTTAGAGGGAAGGGGAGGGGTTGGGGTTGGGGGGGGGCTGTGTGACTGACAGAGTCTACCAGCCAATCAGGAGAGAGTACAGAGCAGGTCAGATCCACCTTCTTCTCCAAATTTTTACTGGTTTCTTCATCCCAATGAAGTTTTTCTAACTCCAGTTAACATCCTCGTGGTGCCTTCAGGAACATTCAGGTGATGTCATGATCTAAGATGTTGTGTCAGCAGCATTCTCTGGCTGACTCATTCAGCCTGGAGGATAAATCCCAGATGTTGATGAATCAATACTGTTTTTTTTTTTTTTTTGTCACATGCAGCTGTACAAGCTCACTGGCAGTGAAATGCAATGCAAACTATCTGACTGTGCAACGGCAAATAAAATAAAAAATAAGAATAAAAGGATGTGGCCATGATTTCGGCACCAGAAACTGATCAGATTTTCAGTAAATAATATTGATTTCCATCTGATGAATCCTGTTGGCATCGGCGACCCGAAACAGGCCTCATCTGTCTGTTTACTTCAGGTGTTGTTGGCATTTTGGCCTCTTGAGACTTTTGACTTCCTCCAAAGTGCAGATGAAACCTCCACTCTGGTTCCAGACTTCCTCCACCCTGAGTTTCACCTTTGTGGTTTTGTATGAAAACGTGTTTACTCTCACGTCTCTTCAGACTCTAATGATCCTCTGAGTTTTCCCGCAGAGCCAGCCATCGTCAGCTCAGAGTAGCCCAGCGGTTTGGGTGAACACCTGCAGACCTGCAGCCTCAGATCGCCGGCGGATGTTTGTGGGCGCTGGCTGTTCACTGGTAATCTTGCAGCCTGATCAGCGACGGTCACATCAACTGACAGTCAGAGGAGGCTCTGAAGGATCTGGTGGGAAGCAGTCGTGGTTCATCAGCAGTTTTTATCGCCTCCATCTTTGTGCAGAGCGGCAGTTTGAAGCTGTTGAAGCTGCTGCATGAACACCAACTGAGCTCTGCTTCGATGGTGACGAGCAGTCTCCCTGCAGGCTGCTGTGTAATGTGTAACCAGCAGTAAGTGAAGACTAATGAGCAGAGTTTCATAGGAGCCACTGCTGTTTACTCCAAAAATCCTGAAGCTGGAGCAGAACGAGTCCCTAATGGATAAATTATCTGACGCAGAGAAATAATCAAGTTCTTCAGACTCTGGATCAAAGAGGTTTTTCTGTGGAAACACCAAGCTAACATCAATGATCTGGAAAATATTCTGAAATCACACAGCTGTTTTCACTTTCAGGAGGCTGACCTTGCAACCTTCGCCTCGATATGAGCCAATCCAGCCTGTTATAGGTGAGGCTGGGCGAGGGCAGGTATCTGTGATGATTCTGCTCAGCCCCCCAGCACCACCACTGAGGTCAGTCTGCAGGTTTTCCCTCCATCCGTTAAATGACTGAAGCTCACGAACAGCTGAGCGAGCTACAGTTTTAGTGTGTGATGTCATCATCGACCCCCCTGATGAACAGTTGAATAATCTGGCCGTTGTAATCCTGTGACATAACATGCTGGCTGAACGCCTCCTGGACCAGACAGTCTTCACACACACACCCATCCCTGTGAGGACGCTGCATTGACACATTCATTGTGAACCAACACGAACACGGCCCCTGTTCAATGAAACTGGACGACTCAGTGGGTCAGAACCAGCTTCTTCTCTGGATGGGAACGTCATTCAGATTTCTGATCTGGATCAGGGATCAGCTGTTTAAGGAGATGCTGAAGGATTTCTCAGTTCTTCAGTTCCTAAAGTCCTCCCTCCTCAGGGTTCACCCTGTGACCTTTGACCACCAAAGTCCCAACTGGGGATCATCTCAGAACCGGGATGTGGAACAAGAAGCCTGCTCCTCCATCTTCACTGCGCTAGTTTCCTCGACTCGGTCGCTGACATTTTAGATGAGACCCGGAGGCGTCTCCAAGGAAAAGGCAACGTTACCATAGTAACTCCAGAGCACTGCTGGGGTTTGAGTGACAAGAGGAAGCTTAGATATTTGAGTATTTTAACACAATTAGTACAAAAACACGAATGAGTGAAATCAGTTTGATATTTTAGATTCACCAAAATATCGTCTCTGGTTGCTTTAAATTGAATTTCCACGGGACGTGCCTCTCCCTCCATTTATGCCTTTTGTATTATTCGACAGCAGAGAGTCTCACCCACCGCTGTGTGACGATATTTCCTTGATCAAGAAAAAGCAAAAGAATCGGCTGACTCTGTCGGCCTGTGAGGGACCAAGTGAACTGACAGATTTCGTCCCAGCCTTTTGTGTTGTTGGTAATAACTATAATGCCACAACAATCACTTACTGTGTTCAAGACATAAACAGTTAAAAGGGTGTTTTGTATTTACCTTGATTTTTATCTCATATATTGACTCATACCTGTGATCACAGCTAAATTCTTCACATTGTTTCAATGAGAACGTTTGTAATAAAAAAAAATAAATAAACCTAATTTCCTGCTCTGATTTCATGTAAAACAAACTGTAGTTTTCCTGCCGGCCAAACAAAGCCAATAATTGGCCTGGTAACGTTTCTTGAAGTAGTTTATTAACAGTTAGTGTGAAAACATTCTCCTCTGTGATGTTAATGTATTCATCCGCTTCCTCCAGGACTCCAGCAGTTTTATTTACTGAAAACGTTGTCATCATTCTCAGGCCTGCTCTCATTTCACATAATTAATGTGACTGACGATCCCAAAATAGTGTTTTCAGGATCAGTGAAGGTGTCGTGTTTCCAAACTGCTCAGTCAACAATCAGAAAATGGCTCACCTCCAGCAAACAGTCTGAGAGACCCCGACTGAACAAACACAACACACAAAACTCCCACTCAAACGAGGGGACCTGAACGCCCCTCAGGACAGAGCCGGAGTGGAGCATCTTCCCAAAGTACTGAACATCTTTGAAGTGAACTGAGCAGCTAAGACAGAAAACTGACTTTAAAAGGAAGATGATCAGCATCAAACAGGCTGTCAGAGTCCACGAGACGCACAGACAGACATACACACTCTTACCTTTCATGGCAGAAATAACAAAATACATATTTATAATCCAGACTGGATCCTCTGAGCCGCAGCAGCTTCTCTGTCTGCTTCACAACCTGATCTGCTGCTCAGCATGAGGATCCATGTGACTGTGACATCACTATCCAACCCCGCCTCCCCCAGCCAAGTGACACGCCCATCAGCAAATGAGAAGAGAGAGCAGGGAAGCAACCTCGCTAACAGGATCTGATTGAGTGTGTGTGTGTGTTTCCAATCCTTATTTCAGAAAATTCACTTAAATTAAGGAAAACTTCAAGAAAAGACTTAAAGGTGTTTTTGTTTTAAGGGGAACATTAATCCCTGCTGTTCAGATCTCATCAGCTTTTGAAAAATCTGATTCTGGATGTTTGTGCATTCAGTGCAAAGTTGTCGTCACCTCGACACCTCGCTGTGTTGTATGTTGTTGGATTGTTTGATTTCTCTGTAATAAACAGAAATGTCAAACCAAACAGGTTGTGGTTTTATTTGTGGAACTGCTCCAGGACTTCCTGTGGTGTTGTTGTCATGAAGAGGTTGCCATGTAACCAACAACACCATTTGGTTCAGGTTTGTGTCACAGTGGAAACAGAAACACAGAAACGTTCAAACGTGTGGGGAAGAAGAAAAGCACATGGAGAGTTTACACTGAGCCGACCGGCAGAAGAGAGGAAACAACCAGAGAGGGAGATAAGACGGAAACTGTCAGCCAGAGCTCAGAGACGAAGCTTCAGCAGAGGTTTATCATCAACATCAGCGGGGTATTCACACTGGATGATTCATGAATTATAACTCAGTCAGTTTCAGTTTCCGTTGGATCTCCGTTGGGTCCGAGAGTATCACCTCTCTTTTGTCCATGTTGGCTCAGATGAAATAAAAAATTCTTTGATCACGAGTTCTCGGATTAAATGCTGCAGAGTGGAGCATCTTCCTCACATAAAGACCTGAAACCTCCACCTTCAGACCCTGTGGACCTTCAGACCGTATGGACCTTCAGAACGTATGGACCCTCAGACCCTGTGGACCTTCAGACCCTGTGGACCTTCAGACCCTGTGGACCTTCAGACCCTGTGGACCTTCAGAACGTATGGACCCTCAGACCCTGTGGACCTTCAGACCCTGTGGACCCTCAGACCCTGTGGACCTTCAGAACGTATGGACCCTCAGACCCTGTGGACCTTCAGAAACGTATGGACCTTCAGACCCTGTGGACCTTCAGACCGTATGGACCTTCAGAACGTATGGACCTTCAGACCCTGTGGACCTTCAGACCCTGTGGACCTTCAGAACGTATGGACCCTCAGACCCTGTGGACCTTCAGACCCTGTGGACCTTCAGAACGTATGGACCCTCAGACCCTGTGGACCTTCAGACCGTATGGACCCTCAGACCCTGTGGACCTTCAGACCCTGTGGACCTTCAGAACGTATGGACCTTCAGAACGTATGGACCTTCAGACCCTGTGGACCTTCAGACCCTGTGGACCTTCAGACCCTGTGGACCTTCAGACCCTGTGGACCTTCAGACCACACAGACCTTGAGGCTGGTTTTCTTCAGCGTGTATTAAAGCGTCTCCTGCTTGTGTTGTTCTGTGAATCAGGGAATAGAAGCGCAGGTTAAAATGAAATAAGTGATATTTCAGCAGTAACTGAAGGACTGAAGAGCAGCTCCAGCTAACAGCTTCTCCCACCGTCCCACTCTGCCTCCTAAAACTAATCCCTCCTGAACCGTGCAGCCTCGGAGGAAACGATTAAGCTCCCTGGAACCAGCCGAGGAAACATGAGCGTGGAGTCACTGAGGCTTCAGGGGGAGAACGACTGCTGCCAGCAGAGGGAGGAAACTGAGGAGCAGCAGGAGCTTCATTCTTCCTCCAAACTGGCAGAACAGGAGGATGATTTACGCTTCAAAAAGCTTGGCGTCTGGCGGTGGAGCTCTCCTCATCCCCTCATCACACGCCGTCAATAGATTCTCAGTGGCATGTTAGGAGTTGTTTGGAAAATGCCTCCTCAGGATCAGTGTTTCTGCCTCCAATCATCACGACTGCAGGAGGAGCTCACATTCATTATCCATCCTTATCAGCTCTAGTGAGAGGGGACTCCTCAGGAAGCCCCCCCCACATTCATCCTTATCTATCCTCCACACTCACAGCTCCGACATCTTTCACGCAAAAACTGCCTCTAATGTGGAGAAAATTCACTTCCTCAGACTGCAGATGAGCCTCAATGTGGATCATCAACCGGGAAGACCTGATCTAAGATCCGACTAAACTTTAACTGTTTAACAGTCACAAACACATAAATGACATTTCTGTTCTATGCAAATGAATGTGTGCTATTTCAGGTGACTTCAACCATCAACTCAGTTTTGACAGAAAGTGGGAAATCAACCATCATGTGACTCAGGCCCCGCCCCCACGCAGTGAACAGCTGATGACGAAGAGCAGAAATCAGTCGACTTACATGAATGTGTCTTCTTCGCAGTGGTCGACAAACCTGCAAAACACAAACACAGACACACAATCAGCTTTCATATCAAAGGGGTTTACAAAGCTGAAGAAGAGCAGAAGACTATTCATCTCTGACCTTTAACCTTCTCTGTGGTGCATTCAGGTGTCCCTTTAGATAAAAGCACCAAATGAATAAATCAGATGTAAATGTAACGGATGAATGATGATGCAGCTCATCATCAACTTCACAACAAACAAACTCACACAGTGTAACCAGTCAGTGTGTCACACACAGACACACAGCAGAGTGTGTGTGTTTCCTCACTCTGCTGTGTGTCTGTGTGTGTGTTTTCCTGAGGGCCAAAGTCTGTCGGGGCCTCAGTGACTCTTCTGGTGACGCTCCGCTTGTTCAGTCCATCTGGACAAGGTCAGAGTGTGCGTTTATGTGTGTGTTTGATTTTGTGTTGTAACGTCACAGGAAGAAAACGTCGGTTTATTGGTTTAAAGTTTTCTGACAGATTATGAATGGACTGTCTATGTTGTGTTCACTGACCACTAGATGGCGGTGGTGAGGTGGACCTTCAGGTAAACAGACAGGAAGTGGCACAAGACTGCACTGCGAGCATTAGCATTAGCCAGCCCAGCCATCTGAGGTGAGCAACAAGAGCTGAGCTCTTTGAGGAACTGAAACACGATGCCACGCTAGCTAAGACGTGTAGCCAAAAGCTAACAACGATCCACCTCAGAAGAACAGAGCTCAGTCAGGACTGACTGACAGCGTCTTCTGTCCGTGGACCAGATGAAGACATATTTCATCGTGAGTCAGATTGATCCAGCTGATGATGTCACAGCAGCTGGATCACACCGTTGTGTTCCTCCACATCTGGAGAACAGAAGGCGTCTCTGTAGCAACACAACTTTTTTGCTGTTAACAACACGTAACAATGCTGTGACACAATTTAGCTTCTTTGAAGACTGCAGCTCGTTCATTTCACCAGATAATGATTTGATTAGTTGTGCAGCTTCACTAACTGCTCTCTACTGTCTGATCTGGATTTAGTCCTGGTTCTCAAAGACCAAGTGAGTTGGACCTCACAGTGGACTGTCTTCCTCAGAGATATGAAAGTTAAACAAAGTTCTGGTCTACATGGATCCGATTTGTTGGTCCAAATAGGAAACCTTCTCAAACCTGGTTTGGTTTAAATTCATTTTCAATGAAAGAGACCTGATCCGAAGAGAACCTGACCACAGCCAGACCAGATCTCAGCAGTCCAGCACCTCAGGCTCACCCTCTTGGTCTGAAACTGAAACAGCATGACTAAAGAACTGACTTCTTTAGTCCCGCTGTCTTTAACTTCTGGTCTCATTTAGTGGGTTTTAACTGTAGTCTGAGTCCAGAAGGACAACCAGGACCTGTCCTCAAACTGTCCAGGAAACAGTTTGAGGACAACCTTCACAAATTATTACTAACTAAAGCAGAAAAACAGCTTTGATCGATTGATGTGACCTTTTCCACTGTTGCCCTCTCTTACATTTTTCTGCCTATGAGCAGAAGGTGCCATGATGAATGTCCCCTGAGGGCCACAGCAGCTGATTCATGGCACTGGGGATGGTCTTTCATTTTCTAGGGCATGCTGGGAGAGAAAAATAGAGACGGACTGGAGCCATTTCTAATTAAGTTGTTATGTTTTCTTCCTTTATTCTGAAACAGACCAATGATCTAAAATAAGAGGCGCAGCAAACCGAAGGGTTGTTGGCGATCTCGGTCCTCACATGATGAGACTGCTTGAAAATGCACTTCTCAAACAAACACATTGTGGTTCCATAGTGTCGTGGTCATCACATCTCCTTACACACAGAAGGTCCTGGGTTCAATCCGCAGTGGAACCAGAGTTATTGTTTGTTACAAAAAGACGTTGACACTATCAGTTTAAATGGACTTTAGAGGTCTCACCAATACGAGATACTGTCCATCCCCATCAGTCTCTGAGCTGCGGCTTTGAAGCCGCCAGTTTGTAATTAATCTGTCAGCCATCTTGGATTTTTGAAACAAAAAAACCAAACAACATATTTGAATTAATTTGAAATTACAGACCATAAACTCATCGGGAAAACATTTAATGAGCTAATAAATCGGAGAGAAGAAGGGACATTTTCCCATAGACTTCAATATAACCTGAGATATTTACCACCAGTGGAGTCGCCCCCTGATGGTCAACAGGCAGACTGAAGGTTAACAGTCCAGGTCCAGGTGTGGGGGCAGCTGTTGGTTTGAAGGAAGAGAATCCAGTACAGAATTAGTCTTACTGAGAGGACCTGAGACCTGAACCTGATGTCTGACCCACTTCCTGTCAGGTGACTCAGAGCGGCAGAGTATGAGAATAAATCAGGCAGAAACAAACGATGTTGGTGATTTCATTGATCATCGAAAAGCAGCAGGTCCAGCTGACAACATCGTTAATCTGCAGCGACCTTTGACTGCTACACACACACATCATGGAATCTGGACCACATTGGAATATTCATTAGCTCTGGCCTTATTTACTCCAGGAGGGGGAGACGACGCTCTGAGAAGGAAAACCAAAACCAGAGGTGCGCTCCTGGACCAGAACCTGAGGGTCTGGGACTGAGACCCGCTCACCAAGCTTTTCTGTCAACTGTAAACCATGAAAACCAAAGAAACGTTCAGCACAGGAAGTTCCTTGTTTGGGCCGTTTGGCTCATGGACTGGAACAGAGGCCACTGAGTTACCGTGACAACGCCAAGGAAGTTGCGAAGGACACACCCACCTTTTTTTAAAGGTTATGGGTCACACATGAGCGTCCACAAGGACAGGGAGAGTGTGATCCACAACCTGATGCAGGATCATCCAGCTGTGGGTGTCGCCTTCTGTCCGTCCGGTTTCCTGTCTCTCTGCTCTGACCGATTGATAACGAGGGCGGGGCTGATGATGCTGCGAGACGCCATGACAGACACTACGTGTGAGCAAACTTCATTTAACAGAGGGAGCTCCACAAGACTCCTTCAGCACCTGATTTCAGGTCCTGGTCTCAGCACCTGTTTTAGCACCTCGTCTCAGGAACTGATCTGAGGACCTGGTCTCGGTCTACTGGCTCTGGTTCTCTGGCTGGAGCTGGTTTCTGCTTGGGTCCGTCTGTTTCCAGGGTCCGACAGACCCGGAGCAGACTGAGGGTCTGTCTCCGTTCCCCTCAGAGCTCGACTCAGATTAAAGCGCCTGCGTCTCATAATTGTTCAGAGTGAGCGGCTCCTCGTGCCAATTATAGAGCATTAGCAGCAGCCGCCAAAGTCATTTCACCGCTGCTCATCAGGGAGCTCAAAACAAAAGGAAGAAAAAAGAGACTCCCAGCCTCTCACCACCCGCAGCATCAGATAAGATGGTGGCGATAAAACAAGATTTAAGGATTAGACAGATGAGACAGAACTTTCAGTGACAGTGAAAACGGAGGCTGACAGTCGTCTTTAAAACCCCAGAGCAGATGAGAAGAAACAGAAACGCTGCAACATTCATCATTCATGTAACTGAATTCTACCTGCCTCGTTTGCTACAGCCAATCCTGTCACCTGTGGGGACAGAGGGGGCGGGGCTAAATAGACCTGAAGCCTCGCCAGTACAAAGAGGGTCCAGAGTTAGCTTTAGCATAACTGCTACTTAGCTATGGGAGCATGGGAGAAGTAGGGACATTTTTCCCATAGACTTCAATACATCTTCCTTCTTCATACAACCGGTGATCATGTCACATCCTGAAGGTCGACAAATTATTCTGTCTTCGTTTAATAAGAAGACAGAAAAGATGCTAAACAATGTGAAACTGTCCCTTCCATCCCAGAGCTGGAGCTCAAAGGCTGAGACAACGTCAACACAAACACACACACACACACACACACACACACACACCTCCTGATTGTCATTTCCTGTCTAACCACAGTAACGTTTGCTGACACCTCAGACTGCGACACATTAAAGAGCAGCAGTTTTTCACCAGCAGCCAAACACAACCGACACACTGCTGCTGCAGATACACAATGCAGGGGAAACACAAGACCCACAAACACACAACATCATCACAAGCACAAACAGACTGGGGACACTCTGCTTTTATCTGGGGACATTTGATCTGCAGACAGTGTGTTTGGTTTTGACACTGCTGCTGCTGGAGGGGTGGAGCCGTGTGGAGTCAGAAAATAACACAGCGACATCACAAAGTCCCAGAAGTCCTGCAGCTGCTTTTAAGGTTCAGTTTCAGAATCCAGACTGGGAGCATTTCTCTGGATTAATACAGACCATGTGGAGGTCTACCTTTAAACCTTCAGACTGTAAAATGATTTTCCGTCAAATTAAATCAGTTTCTTCACTCAGTGATACAACTTCTTATGTCTTTTTGCTGCACACACGCTCCCCATGCATATTAAATATATTAGATGGTTTGAGCCCCTCGGTGCTCCACTTGGACTTCTTACTGAGAGAAAACATGCTGCTCAGCCTTCTGTACCCCCTCCTCACACACACACCATCCCCTTCCCGCCCTGCGGGCCCCCATATGGACCCTAATAGATGAGCCTCTTCAAAGCTGCTCTCACAGACGTGAGCAGGCAGTCCTGCACGTGGAAACAGAACAAACACACAGCTCATACAGGGAGTGTGGTGGAGGGAAGGTTGGGAATACACACACACACACATAAGGTGAATAATTAAAGAGTCTCCCACTCCTTCACTCTGCAGTGAGTTAGCTTTAGCATACTCCTCCCAGCCTTCCTGAGTCATTTTAAAGGGTTTTTGGTGAATGACTTAAGTAAAAGATGCTTTTATTTTATAAAATGAAGAACAAAATATACCAGATCTTCTGAATATGTTAAAAAACATAAATGAGACTATGGATGTCATTGTTGAAGTTACACGTTGAACATGAAAACTGATTTTTGGCTGCCAACTAACGTAAACAGAGTGTTTTGCTGCGCCACTTCACACTACTGAGATGAGGTCACAAAGGTCAGAGGTCACTCAGGTTGGTTTGGCCATACAGTTCTGTTTCCTTCCTGAGGCCTGTTTGTGTTTTTATTTTGTGTTGTCTATAAGTTCATGTGGCTGTGTGATGTTATCAGGTCTGATGTAGGCCCAGAAGGTCCTGGTCCTGTTAAACTTCATTTTCCAGGATTTAATGATATTTTAATAAATATTCTTATCAACACAATAAAAAAGTACATCTTGGTTTGTTTGGTTACTTTGGTGAATTAGAGTTTGTTTGTGTGTGTCACACTGACATCTGCTGGGAACAGAGTGAGGGCTGTGTGTTTATCTGTTTGTGTTCATTTGTTTGTATGTAATTTGGTCCGTGAGTAACGCAATGTCAGCGTGCAACTGTTGTGTGTTCACAAAAACAGAACACACAGCAGGTGAATCACTTTTGTGATTCTTATTCTTCTCCTAAGTGGCAGCATGATCTCTCTGGGCCACCGTAGACAAGTTAGTCACTAAATCTGCACTCCTGAACTCAAGGAAGCAATGCATTCTGGGACATATTAGGGAACCATCTCTAACAAAAAGCTGGACTCTCTCGGATGTTTAAATATTCCAACACAAAAACACAACCAGCTGACAGACACTCAACACAGACTTACACAGGAAGACGCCATATACATGGCTAAAATTGAACTGAATTCACTTTTACATCGGAGTGTTTAAGTAAATCAGTCACACAATAAATGTCACATCACTTCTTCAGGACAAATGATTTCCCCGTAAAGATCACATTTGGCCTCCTGACTCCGCCCATGACTCCGCCCCTCCTTCCTGCTCCTGCTGCTTTGGTTTCTTTCAGCCTCTTCAGGCATCAACCTTCAACACAGCTCTGTGAATAAACAGGGGAAATGAATTCTACACGCACTTAATGGAGCCTCCCCAGCATGCTTCTTTTAAATTTCCGGGGGGGGGGGGTGACAGGCTGAGTTTAAAAGCTCTAAATTGGTAGAAGATAAGTTAATCCTTTTATCCGTGTCATTGCCGCCGGCGACTAAAATAACCACTGAAGAAAGAGGAAGTCTGAGAGAGAAGAAGAGTGGAGAAAGAAAATAAAACACTAAGTTTGTGGACTCGAAGGTAAAGAGAAGTGTCAGAATCAAACCAGTCATCGCATCTCTGTGCGGTGCCAAGGTGGGCAAGGTCAAAGGTCAACTCAGGGTCAGTCAGACTGACATCTCCCATCAGAGCGGCGTTCGAAGTGTGTGTCGGCCATCTTGTTTTAGGAAGATTCCATCAATGTATTTGTTTACGAAGGAAATGTTGAGAGGTCGGTATCATACTGGAGCTGGAACATCACCCAGCAGAAAAGACGTGTCCCTGTTGGTTCCATAGTGTAGTGGTCATCACGTCTGCTTTACACGCAGAAGGTCCTGGGTTCGATCCCCAGTGGAACCAAACCTTTGTCTCACTGCTGCTCATGAAACAAAGTGACCTCTAACAGAAGGTTAGAATGTTTTGTTCTGCTCCTGGGACCCTGAACACACCAGTTTTAACCTGCCTGAAGGGGAAGCGGCTCCGCCGTCGGTCTGAAGACGACAGTGTTGTCTGTTGGAGCTGCAGGTGTGACAGGCGTTCCTTCACCTGAACAGCAGCAGCAGCAGCTGAATAAATCACTGCAGTGTCTGCAGACATCCAGGAGCTAAAAACAGGAGAGAGAGGCCGGATCCTGGTCCCTGAGGGGCCTCCTGAAACCTCTAAAATATTTCTTCTGCTCTCAGGTCTGCAGAGAAAAATGACTCACAGTTTCCACAAACCCCCAAACAAATGACTGATCCTTTGAACTGTTTTTTTTTAGGTAGCTTCAGGACTGAGGAAATAAATGCACCAACAATGATTGTCTTCAATCACTTTAGATACAACTGACCCCATTTGGGTCCATTTCAGTTCAGCAGCCTTTGCTGTGGTTCTGTAGTGTAGTGGTCATCACGTCTGCTTTACACGCAATGGAAACGTTGACCTGCTCCATCTTCAGTGGATGGTACAATCTTTGCTGAGCTAATGAAGTGGGGATGTTTTCCCATAGACTTCAGTACTTCTAAAATAATCGTCTTCATCCTTACTGATCTTTCACCATCAGGTGGAGGGCGGGGCTTCAGGCCTGAACCAGGAAGTCAGAGCAGTCCCTGTTGAACTGAGCCCAGATTGATGCTGCTGTCCTGAAAGGTATTGTTAGTTTGGGGGTGTTTGTGTGTGTGTGTGTCGGGGGGGGGGAGGGTTATTAATGTCTCCCCCCGGACTGCAGCAGAAGCTCCAACATATCTTCATCTTCATAGACCGAGCTGGAGCTCGCCAGGCCAGGTGAGAATCCATCATGGCTATTATTACCTGAGGCCTCACACTGATGCATCCACACGCACACACACACACACACACACACACACACACACACACACACACACACACACTCTCAGTGCAAGTATATTTTGTCACTGTCTTTCTTTTCACACAGCTCCATGCTCTTTTTACTTACATGCGCGCACACACACACACACAAACACACACTTCCAAAAGCTCAACAAACAAAAACATTAAATATAGTCTCAAGGTTAATCCCGCTGAAGTCTCAAAGGTCTCAGTCTTCAGAGACACACTCCCAGTCTGGACTCAGAAACAGAACCTTAAGACCAGCTACAGGAATTCTGGCGCTTTGTGATGTCACAAAACAGTAACCGCCCTCAGCCACAGTCTATACCTCCTGAAACCATCCTCCAGTCTCTACAGGATTTTGGTTTCTCTGAGGTTTTTCTTCTGGTCCACTTCAGCCTGATAAGAGGTAGTTTTTTTTTTGTGTCAACAGAAAATGTTCCTGATGGAGGTGAAGCAGCATCACGTCTCCTATAGTTTACATATGTGTGTGTCCTTATGCTGTTAGTTGTGTACTCTACAAGCAGCTCTGAGGGTTTTTGTTACATCAAGGTTTCATCATCCAGATATCACAGACCAACAGCACAAACAAAGCTGCATCAGCGCTCGGCTCGCCTGCCTCTGCATCACCAAACTGTCAAAGGAAAATCAAAGACCAAAACAGTTTCTGTTCAACAGCAGCCAAAAAGCAAGTAAAAAAATAAATCAACAAACCCAGCCACACAAATCAAATGCTGCTAAATCCCATTAGAGGAATCCAGATCTGTAGTCAGACAGTCCAGGATCTGATCCGACGAGACGCACAGCGACTGAACATCTCCAGGTCGTGGTGCGTTCACAGGCTCCACGTTAACGCCTGAACATCATCATATCACCTGAGGGAACTTCAGACGGCTCTTTCTTCTTCTCATTGATGCCACAGATCTGACCCACTTCACTGTCAACTAAGTCCGGGACAAAAACTCACTATGAACAGAGGAGCTCACCTGAGGACCAACGTCCCCGCTGTCCTTTAAAACGTCTCCACAGCCTCCTTTCGCTTTGAACTATCAATCATTTTGTCTGCAGTCACATTTTCTCCCTAAATATCTCGTCTGGGAAACAGAAATATATCAGTACAGAGAGAAAGTGCTGAGCTCCTGAGGGCGAATGAGACGAGAAGAGGAAGAGGAAGAGAAGTCCTTCAGCAAAGTGAAACGTCGCTTTCACTTCAACCTCGTTCACTTTGTTCAAAGTTACAGCAGAATCCATCAAATGCTGATCTATCACAGCAGGAAGACACGTGATCACACAAAGACAACCTGCATGTGTGTGTGACTCTCTCTCTCTGAGTCTGAGCGGAGCGTGCTGACGGTGGTCAGAGCGAGAGCTAAAAGTTGTCTGTTTAGAGTTTGTGTTTATTTGTTAGTGGTGTCTTTGTGTGTTTTTTGGGGAGTTTGCCAGCCAGGCTTTGTCTTGCTGGTGGCGTCCCTCCAGCATGGCGGGGAACGGCGCCGAGCTCTCCCGGCTGTCTGCACACCGTGGAGGAGGTGGCCCTGGCTGTGGGGGAGGAGGTCGGCCTCCAGGATGAACGGAGCCGTGGTCCTGTTCCTGGACGAGGTTCGGAAGGTGGAGCAGGTGGTGGAGAAGGGTGCAGCCGCTGGAGACCCCCACCAAGAGGGTAATTATCAGTAACACCCCCCCTTCATTAAAAACGAGGACCTGTCCAAAGCCCTGTAGGGTAACCCAACCCTGTTTTAGACCCCGATCCAGATGAGTTGGTTGTCAAAAGTACTCAAGACACGGGCTGTAAAAAGAAGTCAGATTGAAGTTGATGGGAAGATGTCCCAGTAAATTTTACTCATAACCAGTTTATGTTCTCAGTCTGTACTTTCAAGTTTTCAACGTCTGTCTGTGTGCGTGGATGAGCTGCTCCTGTCTGAGGGAACAAGATGTTTCAGGAAATGATCAGAAGCCAAACCACAAACATTTCTTCATAAACCGGTCACCCATCTTTGGGGCAGGATGTGCCTCCACTCAGGTAAACTCACCCAGACACACCTTCACTCATTATCAGTCTGTCTGAGTCTGTGGAGCTGCATCTCTGAGTGTCAGAGCCATTTGTTGATGCTGTAACCATGACAACGGAGATTTGCTGATCCCGACAAAGCACTCATTTTAAACCAGAGTCTGTTTCCATAGTAACTATGGTGACAAAGGCATGGACACCCTATCTGTTTATAACCATGACAACCGTGGTCCAGAACACCCAATGTCATGGTGACACACCACGACAGAGATGTTGAAGAGTTCTAGTCCTGGTCAGGAGGAAGATAACAATCAGCTTCACCCAATTAGATTTACATTAGTTGCCATAGTAACTGGTCTCATTGAAACTAGTTTTCAAGAGGTGGATGAAAACCTTCAAACCTGAGACCTGTAGGTGACCTCAGGAGAAACTCCCATTCAACGAGCTGACAAGTGAACACAATCAGAGCTCAGCTCATCTTCCAGTATATACCTTTTCTTTCTACCACTCATTAGTAAACCATGTTTACTAAATATGTCTCTTGTTCTCTTGTTCATATAGTCATATAGGTTTTATACCCTGCACTGAAGGCCTACACCTTACGTTTCATTGTACTTGTGACAGTCACAATAAATCTTGAATCTTGAATCTGTTCTGGCTGCTGAAGGAGCCGCTGGTCCATGGAGGACGCCTGGCCCCCCCGCTGGGCAGGAGCAGCAGTCAGCCAGGTGTTCAGCAGCGCAGGGGTTTTAACTCTGGGTGACATGGCGGGCAGGCTGCTGGACCACTGGAGGGGCTCTCTGACCCCACATGAGCTCCTCCTGCTGATGGACCACAGCACTGGTGTGACAACACCATGTCCTGATGATCCCTTCCCCTCCCTCAGTGTCCCTCCCAGGTGGTCTGTTGGGGGTCAAAGTTCAGGCAGCCAGTAGTTGGGTGAGGCCAGCAGTAAAGTCCTGTCAGTGTTGATGGTGGAGTGCCTGAACAGGAAGAAGCTGCAGAGAGCCGACTCCCCCTGGAGAGCTCACCTGGGCCTCGGTGAGGAGGTCCGGCCTGAGTGGAGGAGCCTCTACAAACCTCCACTCACCAAAAAGGTGGCCGACCTCCAATGGAGACTCCTCCACGGGATCCTGGCAGTGAACGTCCTTCGTCTCCATCCTTGACCCAGCAGTGTCCAACAAGTGTCCCTTCTGTGGTGCCGTAGAAACGGTCTTCCACTGTTTCTCCCAGTGTCCTCGGCTCGGCCCCCTGTTCTCCCTGCTGGACACACTGCTAAGGAAAGGAGGAGAGGTGTTCTCCCTCCAGACCTTCATCCTGGGCTTCAGGTACAGGAGGGCCATCAGACACAGGAGCCAGATGATCAACTTCATCCTGGGACAGGCTAAACTGGCCATCTACGTCTCCAGGAAGAGGACGATGGAGGACAGTGTGGACACTGACCTGGTCCTCCTGTTCAGCAGGATGGTTAAAGCCAGAGTGATGGTTGATTTTAAATATTACAGAGATGCAGGACCTGGACCAGTTCAGGGAGATCTGGACTCCAGGTCCGGTCCTCTGCTCGGTGCAGGAGGACCAGAGTGTTTACATTGATAAGTGACTGAAACCTGTGTCTAAACCTGTCTCTGGCCTTAAAAATCAAATTCTCTCTCGCCCTGTCTGAGCTGAGGACTGGAGATGAAGGCGTCGATGTTTCAGCAGCAGAAGAAGAGAGGAGCTGTGTGGGCATCTCATCCTGGAGGAGGAGGAGATCGGTAATAAACAGCTTCCACAAACACAGCAAACACATTTCAAACTTACAAATATCTTGGAAAAATGAATTGGGCCATGGGTTCATGGGCTGAACCTGGACCTGTCAGAACCAGGTCTCCATGGAGACAGAGGATTAGGCTCTCAGATCACATCTTGAAAGCCATGACTCTGATCTGCTGTTTTCAAGGGCGTCAGTCTGACCTCTACATCAGTAAAACTGAGTCATAACATATTGTGACAAACTGATGTGTCTTATTAATTTGGAACTTTAACCTCCAACCGTTTCACCTCTGACCTTTGACCCTTCTGTGGAGGGAGGCCAACTCTGCTGTCAGTCAGCGAAGCCGTTAAAAGCACAGACACTCTCACTGTCGCTGGACAACCTAACGATCTCACATAGCTGGGGTCAAATGAGCTCATCGAGCTACAGACTGAGCGCCGCAGCGTTGGGGTCAGAGTTCAAATGTCACATTTCATATGCTTTCCTGCAACTAAAACCTGTTTTGTTCATTTCTTGTGTTTCGAATGTTTTCTGTGGAAAGTTAAGTGCCTGTTGTGGGTTGAATTTATTTACCAGCAGAAGAAAAAAAAGTGAACTGATCATGATTCTGTGTGCACAAATGGATCCACACGAGAGCGTCACAAGTTTCAGATCTGGATCAGTCCGACTCTCTGACTCCTTCTGTGTGTTTATCCGTCCGTTCTCATCCTCCATCTTTGATACTGACGTCTGGAGTCACGTCTCTACGTCAGACGCTCCTATTGGCTCCGGTGGGTGATGTCACAGCCAATCAGAGTCTCTGGATCAGTCCTGTATGTTTCTGAGTTTATTGTGTTGACAGAATAAAGACAATCAGATATTTGGAGCTGAGTTTTCATCATTAATGAGCAGAACTGCTGATCAGATAAAGAGAGAAATGACCCAAACACACGAGAGGAACTTTTCTTTGGAGAAGACGGAAACTGATCAGACAGAATCAGCTGATTCTGAAGAGACTCATCAGACTCATCACAACCAAAACAAACCAAAAAACTAAAACTCACATCAAGTCGGTCTGACTAGGATGAAGTAAATGTAATGAAGCCAGAAGATCAGACCTGTGAAACTCAGCGATCTGATTACTGAACATGTTTGTGTACATAATCACTTCCGGTTCTTCACTAGGTTGAGCAGCTGATTCTCTTTAGCTGACCTTCAGCCTCCTGTCAGTGATTCTGTCTGTTCTCAGTTTGATAGTTAACAGACCGACTGGCTGACTGCTAGCTTCACCCTGACCACTCACAGTTCCCCACCAGGGGTCACTTATGGGCCCCACGTGGTCCACGGACCAGACTGAAAAAAGCAGCTTTAGGAAAAGTTGCTGAATTGTGTCAAAAATTAACATTTCCTCAACATACAGTCTCTGTCGTCATGGCAACAGCATCAGTGAAATAAACAACAGGAACTGCCGTCTCTAAACTACCGCCACCTTCGCTCTGATGATGTCACAACAACCTTTTTGGACGGCCTTGTTGATTTTGTGAATTTCTCTTCTGCCAGGACGACCAGGAGCTGATGTCACTCCCCTCAAAGGTCTTTACATTTATGAGGTGCAGAGTTTGATTCCTGAATATTTAGCCAGACACCAACTCAGTCACTCTATCTGCTCGTCTCCATTTCCACTCCGTCTCTTCCTTCTCCTTCAGCTGCTCTTACATAACCGACTCTGAGAAACTCAATGAAGCTGCATACCAATAATGAGCTGCAGGGAAATCTGCCATCAGGCCTGAGAGCTGCATGCTGGGAGATATGGCTTCAGTCATTGGTATTAATAATGTGTGACTGCTAAACAAACAAGGAAGAGGCTGGAACTGACTGAGTGAACTACGGAGACCCAGAGGAGTCAAAACACTAAAATAAACAGCAACAACGACAGTAAAAATCATCATGAAGGGGAAACTTTGGAGTTTAATTTGCTTTAAATCAGAAAAGACCATTAATCATCTGTTGATGCAGAAATGAGTTACTGAAGGTTACTGATGTTAATGATGGTTAATGGGGGGGGGGGGTCCTCATCTAACCCGGACCCGGACCCGGACCCAGCTCCTCCAGCTCCAGCTGAACTCAGCGGACCTCAGCTCGACCTGAGTCCGGGTTAGAGCGGCCGCCCCCCGGCCTCACGAACACCGGAGAGCCGGCAGCTGTCAAACGGCATCAGACAGGTTCGACCCGCCGGTCCTACCTTTGCTGGATCCGGATCCGGAGCCGGAGCTGGGCTGTCTCCCGGCCGGGGTCAGGTGCTCTCCGCCGGCCAGAGTCTCCGGAGGGTTCGCCGGCTCCTCGGTGAGCGGCGCAGCGGGCTCAGACACGCTGCTGCCCGGGTCGCTCGCCGAGTCCTGCGGGGAAGACTCCATTCATCCACCGGACAGAAACCTCGGAACCTCCGAACCTCCGAGTCGGTCCTGCTTCGGCTCCGGGACTCCGACGGAGCCTGAACAGCGGCGGGGCGGACAGACTCCGGGCTGAGGGAGCGGGGGGGCGGCGCCGAGAGCCGGGCTGCCTCCTCCGAGGCTGATCCGATCCGGACCAGCAGAGACCCGGTCCGACCCGGAAGGAGACCCGGTCAGTTAATTCAGCTTATAATGAAGTTAACTGTTTTATTTGAAATAAAAGTAAGATGAATCAATAATAACAGAATTATATCAACAACTTTAATATGAAAGGATTCTATCAGAACTATCAGAACAGAAGATTCAGTCCAGATCTGAAGAATCAGAACACTGAGCAGGGCAAACATGAGGGACAGTTAGTGGGACGGGGGCAGTTAGTGGGGACAGGGGACAGGGGAGTTAGTGGGGACGGGGGAGTTAGTGGGGACAGGGACAGTTTGTGCGGACGGGGTAGTTAGTGGGGACGGGGGAGTTAGTGGGGACAGGGACAGTTTGTGGGGACGGGGTAGTTATTAGGGACAGGGGCAGTTATTAAGGACGGGGTAGTTATTAGGCACAGGGACAGTTATTTAGGACGGGGCAGTTATTAGGGACGGGGGCAGTTATTAAGGACGGGGCAGTTATTAGGGACGGGGCAGTTATTAGGGACAGGGGCAGTTATTAGGGACAGGGGAGTTAGTGGGGACGGGGGCAGTTATTAGGGACGGGGCAGTTATTAAGGACGGGGCAGTTATTAGGGACGGGGGCAGTTATTAAGGACGGGGCAGTTATTAGGGACGGGGCAGTTATTAGGGACAGGGGCAGTTATTAAGGACGGGGCAGTTATTAAGGACGGGGCAGTTATTAGGGACGGGGCAGTTATTAGGGACAGGGGCAGTTATTAAGGACGGGGGCAGTTATTAAGGACGGGGCAGTTATTAGGGACGGGGTAGTTATTAAGGACGGGGCAGTTATTAAAGACAGGGGCAGTTATTAAGGACGGGGTAGTTATTAAGGACAGGGGTAGTTATTAAGGACAGGGGTAGTTATTAAGGACAGGGGCAGTTATTAAGGACGGGGCAGTTATTAAGGACAGGGCAGTTATTAGGGACGGGGTAGTTATTAGGGACAGGGGCAGTTATTAGGTACAGGGACAGTTATTAAGGACGGGGCAGTTATTAGGGACGGGGTAGTTATTAGGGACAGGGACAGTTAGTGGGGACAGGGGCAGTTAGTGGGTACGGGGGACAGGGGAGTTAGTGGGGACGGGGCAGTTAGTGGGTACGGGGGACAGGGGAGTTAGTGGGGACAGGGCCAGTTATTAGGGACAGGGGCAGTTATTAAGGACGGGGGCAGTTATTAGGGACGGGGCAGTTATTAGGGTCGGGGCAGTTATTAGGGACGGGGGCAGTTATTAGGGACGGGGCAGTTATTAAGGACAGGGGCAGTTATTAGGGACGGGGCAGTTATTAAGGACAGGGGCAGTTATTAGGGACGGGGCAGTTATTAAGGACAGGGGCAGTTATTAGGGACGGGGCAGTTATTAAGGACAGGGGCAGTTATTAGGGACAGGACAGTTATTAAGGACAGGGGTAGTTATTAGGGACGGGGCAGTTATTAGGGACGGGGCAGTTATTAGGGACGGGGGCAGTTATTAGGGACAGGGGCAGTTATTAAGGACGGGGCAGTTATTAGGGACGGGGCAGTTATTAGGGACGGGGGCAGTTATTAGGGACGGGGGCAGTTATTAGGGACAGGGGTAGTTATTAAGGACAGGGGCAGTTATTAGGGACGGGGGCAGTTATTAGGGACAGGGGTAGTTATTAGGGACGGGGCAGTTATTAGGGACGGGGGCAGTTATTAGGGTCGGGGTAGTTATTAGGGACGGGGCAGTTATTAGGGACAGGGGTAGTTATTAGGGACGGGGCAGTTATTAAGGACGGGGCAGTTATTAGGGACGGGGCAGTTATTAGGGACGGGGGCAGCAGAGGCTGACTCAGCCTGTCAGAACATCACTCAGTCTGGATAGTTCCTCCGACTCTCTGACAGTTTGGACGATATCTTGATGACATCACAGTCGTTGAATGGCGCCTTAACGTGCCGACCAGGCGGCGTTCTCGTGGAGCTCAGGCTGGTTTTTGTTTCCTGTTGGATTCAGTCGCCCTGCCAGCCGTGTTCCGCCTCTTCGTCGTCGTCGTCATCGACTTCGTCCGTCACCGACGAGGATGTTGCTCCAGATTTCATAATTTTAATTAGCTCAGCTGAAATGAAAGCTGAATCTGAAGATGATGCTGCTGGGGACTTACCCGGCGGAGAAAACCCTGAAGGACATTTCACGTGGAGCTTCAGACGCTCCAAACCGTACAGTTCATTTACAGGACACGAAAGTTCAATCATCAAATTTAGACTCTAACATCAAAAGGCTCTGGAGACTGAAGGTCAAATGTTCTTCTGTCGGTTCCTCAGGAGAACCAGAGGAATTTCAGAAGTTTGTCGAGGTTAAACAATCTTTAAAGATCTGATCTTGAGGTGCTCATAAAGCCTTTGAGGAGGTTCAGAGAAGGTTGGTTCAGTGTGTTCTTGCTTCTTGAAGAACGAGCTCCTCTAATTACTCCGATAATTCATCTGTGTGGTGACAGCAGGTCTCCCTGCGGCAGCTGGGTGGAGCTCAGTGATTGATGCCAACAGCCGCTCCACCTTCCAGCCTGAGGGCCCGATCCTAACTTCATCTGAGTGACAGCTAACTGTTTACCTACAAAACATTTTACTGAGACAAGACACAACAGGAAGTGGACAGTCGCTGTTATGTAATCCGACAGATCGTAAATCTTGAACCTGTTGTCGCCCCGTTCCTCTGAGCTGCTGACGTGGAGGAGATCAGACTCGTTTTCCTGCTTCAACGTCCGATTCAGGACTAAATTTTCACCTTCTGCTCGATAGGCCCCACCCACTGACAAGTGTCCATGGTAACCAGGTAACCAGTGTTCCTGACTTCACCTGTCGGTGGTCATAATGTTCTGGTTAATGTTCCTAAAAGCTGCAGCCTGTGTGACCTTTTCATACCTGGAGTGATTAAGCACCAAGGAGGCGGAGCCTCATCGGTCACCTGACAGCTGCCATCATTTATCCTGATGGCAGGCGAAGCTCGTCCTTCCTGCGAACAACAGGAGACACCAAGCAGGAGCGAGTCACATTTTACATTAAACATCATCGTTCGCTGTGAACGTTCAGCAGCCAGCATGTAAAAATTCAGAGGAACCAAATTCTGGGTCCAAATAATCCAAGATCACCTGGTCCAGATTAGCATCCACCTTTAATGCTAACGTCGGAACAACGTTCTGAGGAGATTTTCTGAAGGTTTCGTTTTCATCTTCAGATTTGAAGGTTGGGTTCTGCTTTGTTTGTGCCCAGCTCTACATCAGTAACATAAACGTTGTATCATCCGGCAGTTTGTTTAACACAACAGACACACAGTGTGCACACGTCTCCTGTATAACATCTGAGCTCAGATGGTCTGCTGTGATAAATGAAAGTGGATCTGATGGAGGAGCAGACGCCTCCTCAGTAATCAGAGGGAAGTGAAGCAGCTACAGCTTTGTGCTCTCAGAATAACAACCTGAGTCATCATCGGACTAACAGCTCGGTTCAATAATTCAACGCTTCTCTGTAAGCATGAATTATTGAGTCTGGGGACGCTGTCCTGCTCGCTGAGACGCTCTCGGCTCAATCTCTCTGCTCTTAGATCGACTTCCGGAGTCAGCAGAGTGTTTTCAATCCGAACTACAGTTCAGAAAGAGACGGAGACTCACGGAGTTTGAACTTCATATGACCTGTGAGCAAAGAGCTCAGACTCTGATGAAGAAGTTAACAGAAGAATGGAGGTCAAATTTAAAGTTAGTTCACGATGAAATGAATCTTTGGATCTGTTGGGATCCACCTATGCTAACGGCTAACGTTAGCATCTTGGAAAGGAGCCAACACAGGTTGATGGAAAGAGACCAAGATCTGAACTGGACATGACGCGGGCCTCCCTGCCCAGAACCAGGACCCTCTGGGGGTCCAAGTCCTGCTGATGGTGAATCTGGCCGGAACGGGTGTGTTGAGGAACACAACGGATACTTCCTGCTCCTGCAGCTCCGGCCTTGACTGCTGACTGCAGACGGAATAAAGAGGCAGAATGAAGTTGGTATTAAAACAGTTAGATATGACGTTGATATGGAACGCAGCTCAGCTCAGGAATAAAACCGAACTTTCATCTTATCATCTTCACATGAATCTCTAATTAAGTGTCACAATCATTTCATCACAGCCAGCACTGATGAAACTGAACTACAAAGGGAAGTTTTAAATTATAATTCAGTGCGTTAGTGCTCGATGAATATTTTCTTTCTCTTTTTAGTCGGATGCATTTTAATAACAGCTGCTGCATAAATTTGCATTTTCAGCCAAGCGCTCTGACTCGGAGGGGAAGTACTGAATGTGGACACCATGAGAGGAAATCGGACCATCAGAGTCAAACAGTCATTCAACATTCAACTCTGCTGCGTTTCAATGTTTCCTCTTCCTGATGGTGATGAAGATCCTTTCTGTGTCTCCTGCTGCCTCATAGTGGCTGATGGATGATGTCGTCACGGTGACGAGTGCAGGAGGGATGAGCTGATCCAGCGACTGCATAGCACACTCCTGTTACCAAGACAACAGCAGCCATGTTGCATTTCTGGCTGCATGATTCTACTCAAATTAATCTGTGACCTCACCATGAAAGGTTCAAAGTCAATATAAAAATTCTGAACTCTGAAGTGAAAATTAAATGCCGCTTCACACTGATTTCTCAGCCAGGCCTGACAGAAAGTCACATCAACTTCCTGGACTGAAATATTCAGGGAGAAGACTGAAGTCAGATGGACCACAGGACAGACTGTTTTCTCCAGAGAGGATGATAAATAATATATTCATACAGATGGAGATAAATGTTTCAGTGATGAAACACACTTTTATCTCAGTGTTCATTATTCAACATAAAGTATGTTACCGTATGTTCAGAAATGAAGGGACCAAAGTAAAAACATGTTTTAACAGCAGAAATTATTCATATTTGTATGATTTTTTTTACCAGCATGCTTCTCAGAGTATCTATTTCCCACTTTAGATCATGACTTGTAGCTTTTCTACAAACTTTTCTACCATTTAAAACCATTTCATTTCTTCAGTTCTCTTAAAGGAGATACTTTAAGTTTTACTTTTCGAGCAACACTGAAAGAACCACCCAGAGTTCAGGTCAGTCAGAGCAGAATTTAAATCAATCATTTAATGTCTCCAGTGCTGCTGGGTCACCCGAGTCAAAGCCGAGCCTGGCCAGCATTGTAGTGACGTTGGGGCGCCACCTTATGGCTTCCTGGACCACCACATCAGAAAGATGCTGGATTCTCTTCTGCTCTCTAATCTGCGTGTTAAAGATTTAAAAACATGAAAACAGCTGATCCCTTTTCTTCTTGAGCAGTAAAAATACATGAACATTCTGAGACAGAGAGAGTTGTGATCAAATAGATTTCCTTTAAAATGCAGGATTATACAGTTCATGAAGACAGACTGAGCCTTATTCCCCCTGCGCCCCCCAACCATCATTACATTTCTTTGTTCTTCATGAATGTTTCATTGTGAAAATAATGTCGTCACAAACTGACCGGGCTTTATAGTCCTGATCCTGATCTGTTCCTGAATCCTCTATCTTGCTGCTGCGGCTCATATGAGGCCTCCAGCTCCTCCTGGTAGGCTTCTCCTGTCTGACTCATTTCTCTTCTGTTCTGACACTGTGCATGTCAGTTATATAACCTTTCTAAGATTAATGCCTTTGCTCTGCAGTTTGACCCCGGCCCCAGAGCTCTGTCTGATGTGTTCATACAACACAGATACACTACACACATTTTTCATCAAAACACTAATTACTTGAAATGAACTGCTGCTCTGAGGAGAAATATACACCAAGTCAAATGCATTTATTTTCATGACAAACCCCAGTTTAAAGTTTTCTTACAGCACCAGGAACTTTCACTTCAACATCAATGAATCTTCATCCAGTTTTAATATATTTCTGTTGAGCTCATTTAAAAATTATCTCTAATTTTTTCACCTTTCAGGTTTGTGTTGTTTTGTAGATTTCAGATTGTATAACTTTGGCTTCCAGTCAACATCGTGAATGAAGAATGGTTATTATTATTATTGTGATGATGATGATGATTGTTGTTGTTACTTTTATTATTTTGGCGGTATGAAACAGTGGGACGGCTTTTATTTTTGAAACGTCTAACCGGAAGTGCCGGTAGCTCAGTGCAGTGGACGGAAGCGGTTAGCTCTGTTAGCACCGATAGCGCGCTGTGAGTTAGTGGAATAGTTTTCTGTTGTTTTCTGTAGTTTCTGCTCCTCGGGCTGTTCCATCATGGCCTACCAGCTGTACAGGAACACCACTCTGGGAAACAGCCTGCAGGAGAGTCTGGACGAGCTCATCCAGGTGAGCTCTTCTCGGCCGGCAGGCTCGAAGCTAGCTCCGATTAGCACGCTGGTCGGTTAGCCGGTTAGCTCGCTGCGATCCACCTCTGAATTCTCACCTACAACCACATAAGAGCTGGAATATTTGACAAGTTTTCATTTTTATAGGTCGTGTTGAAACGTTAAATTGGCATCAATTAAGTTTGGTCCTTCAGGTAGACAGTTTGGAGCCGAAGCTAATGTTTGCTAAAGAGGCTAACATGAATCTGATACTATTAAAAGTATCGCTGTTATGATGATTTATTTAATACTCGTCAGATGAAACTGTTGGAGGTAAAGTTCGGCAGACCCAGAATGAGAACCAGTCCAGAATCTGTAAAGGTCCCGGTCCAGACACTGTTTACCTGTAAATATGGATCATAGCTGAGTAGTTCAGATTTGACTGTTTATGGCCATGATCACTGACAAACAACAACAGAGACAGAAGCAGCCAATCCCATCAGAGATCCAACTAACTGAAAGTTTCCCATCAGCAGTCAAACACGCACTGTGTGACTGGAGACATCTTCCTGAAGCACGACTCACCAACAGGTTCATCCAACCTTTTGCTCCATGCTAACTCAAGAATGAAAGTCCTGAGTTAGCCCAAAACCATCCCACCAAAGATTCAGCGTTTACCACCCCCATCCCCCAGCCTGTGATATCAGGCTCACAAGATTTTACCCCCAACAGCGAAAACCTCCTTACAAGTCATTTTATATATAAACCAATAACCAGAAACCACCGAGCAGCCCCAACAACTGCAACATTGGTGATGATCAGACTTATGAGTCCAACACAATACAGGATGTGCCCTCCTCTGTACACAAATCCAGCAAACACTGTCTAATGTGTTGATAGAGGTTGTGTTGTTTGGAGTGTGTGAAACATGCTGCAGTTGGACATTAGATTAAAAGCTGTGTGTGTTCAGACTCAGCAGATCACCCCTCAGCTGGCTCTTCAAGTCCTCCTCCAGTTCGACAAAGCCATCAACACAGCACTCGCCAACAGAGTCCGCAACAGAGTCAACTTCAGGGTGAGTTCCTCTGGCTGCATGAATCTGAATTAAGGTAAATGAACCCACATTAGGGCTCTTCTGTTTTTCATCAAAATAATTATAGAATGAGTGAAGTTGAGCTGATCCTGCCTGATGACTTGGAGATGTTTTTAAAAATGAAAAACAGAAAAGACTGAGTGTGTTTCTAAAAGAGTTAAAAACTTCCAAGCTTCTTGGATCACTGAGTCTCAGGTTGCACGCTGTTGTTTGGACCTCCTGTGACCCGGCCATTGTGTTTGCGTCCTGCAGGGATCTCTGAACACCTACAGATTCTGTGACAACGTGTGGACGTTTGTCCTGAACGACGTGGAGTTCAGGGAGGTCACTGACCTGGTGAAGGTGGACAAGGTCAAGATCGTCGCCTGCGATGGAAAGAGCGAGTCAACCCAGAACAAAAGTGATAAATGGTGAGTGTGACGCTCCACCTGTCAGACAGGAAGTGGACATCACTGTATTTTATGATGTCATAAATCAATGTAATAACATCTTTTTTTAGGTATTATTAATTTTCTAATTTAGATTTTGTAGTATTTAATGTTTTCCCGTTTAGTTTACAGACTACATGTCCCACAATCCTCTGCTCTGTCCTTGCCCTCCCCCTCCATGTGTCCAGTCTTTTACTGTGGATTGTGTCTCTCTGCAGACTCCGGCCCCATCGCTGCAGAGCGACAACTCTGTGTCGCTGTGGGCAGAGCCACAGACGGACCTGGACTGTACATATAATTTATTACAGCAGAGTCACAGCTGAGGAGTGTGAGTGTGTGTGTGTATGCATGTGTGTGTGTGTGTGTGTGTGTGTCAGAGTGGACCAGTCACTGTACCTGCATCAGTTTGTTTTTATTATCAGTTTACAGGAGTTTGTTTTCAGTTTGCTGTTATGATTGAGCTGAATCATCTTTAATAAAAACTTTATTTAAAACACAGGCTGCGTTTAGGAGTTACTGCCCTTTGACTGGTTTGTCAGGTCTAACCCAAACCAACAGAAAATGATTCTTGATCATTAATTTATCATTGAAGCTTCACATTTATTAATTTCAGCTTCTCAGCTGTTAGTTACATTTTTGGCTTCAGGTAACTGTGCTGAGTATCTTTCTAATATTTCCTGTGACAAAGCTCCAGCTGGTGAGTTTCAACATCCACCATTCTACATATCTCTCCCATCACTCTGACGTATGTCCTGTGCTTGGTTAGTGCTTTTACTTTGAAGAATCACTCCACTTCCTTTTCCTGTCGACCAATCTGCTGTTTCTGCCAAATCAGAAAAGAAGCAATTAATACCAATTTCAATTTCAAACTTTGTTGACAAACCAGAAACGTTTGCGCTGTTCGTTGGCGCTTGTTCAGGTTCAGATCATTCAGAGTCAAATCTTCATCTTCTCCAGTTTATTGTATCATCAGGATTTCACATAGTGTAGAAAAGAGTGCATCTTAAAAAGGGCACGATTACATAATAAACATTAACGTCTGTCTCATTAACAAACAGGACAGAGACTATAAATACACAACTTCATCTCTGTTTACAGCAAATTCACTTGTTTCCGCAGCAGCTTTAATAAAAACGCTTCAGAAGGCCGTGTGAATCTGTATATATTCGGTAGAAAAAGTAGACTTTTTCAAATATAAAGGTTTGGGTGTGACTTTTGTACTCTGATCAATACTGCATGTGGTTTCCTCAGAAGAAAAATGGCTTCTGTTTCCAAATAAACGTCTGCAGTGGAGAAGTATTTACAGCTGATGAGATAAAACAGGACGGAGCTCAGAGGTCAACACTGACCCCTAAAATTTTCTCCCCTGATCTATCAGCTCAGACTGTACTGAATCTATGGGATAATGTCCCTCCTCCTCCCTTATATTGAAGTCTATGGGAAAATGTTCCTCCTCAGTAAAGGTTTTCCTGATGAGTTTATATTCTCAGTCTCTTGTTTACAGTCTTCAATGCAACATTTTTTAAATTATGCTCTGTTTTGAGTTAAAGGTGATTTTTATCTTTTCAGTTGTTTTTTTGTTTTTTGTTTTGATGGCAACAACAAACTTCTGCTGACTCACATTAAAAAAAACAAACAAAAACGTTTGGTCAAAGATGAAGCCACAGCGGTGAAGATTGTCCTGACCCTTCAATATCTGTTACATATTAAACATGGCAGCTTTGTTAGTTCCAAAAAGATTTGAGACAACACAACTTCCTGAAGGAATATACACAACGTGACCACACTGGGTCTTGCCAGCACCAGAGCTACAGGACCAAGGAAATCGTTTTAATTTGGCACCGTCGCCGAAACCAGTTAACGAGAACTGAACCTGAGGATCAGGCTGAACTGATCCTGAATCTTACATTCTTGTTACAAGAACTAACAGGAACAGCAACAAAAGTAATTTTCTGCTTTACTTTAGTTTTTTGACAGAAGCTCCAGGACGATCGGTTTGAAGCTAGTTCTTCTGTTAGCATTAGCATTAGCATAAGTGTTTCTCAGGTCCAGAGGGAAATATTTACAGATTTTTGATTCTACAAAGGAAGAGATTTATACACTGATCAACCATAACAGCCATGTGAACATCTGTGGGCCAACAAGTCCAGATCAATGGAGGCTTCACCTCACAAATTCCAGGACTTAAAGGATCTACTGCTAAGATCGTAGACCAGATCTCACAGCTCAGCTCAAGAGGTCTACAGGAGTCCAGGACAGATATTGATCTGGGGACCGACTGGTGTGGATCACCAGAGTCGGTCCTGAAAGTGGTCTTAGAGGAGTATCGAGTCCTCCCAGAACTGGAGAGTGGATTGACCCTGGGACATCACCCCAATTCATCTTTGGCTTTGTGAACAGTGAGGTAGCAGGGGAGGCAAAACTGGGGGGCGCCGACGGTTGGAAAATGTTTGTGATTTACTGAAAAGGTGAAGACTGGACGAAGTCTGTTCTGTACAAAATGTTGACTAATGAGCCTGAGAAGCAGCTACAGAGCTCCGGCTGCTGTCTGCATCTTGTGGGACATTATGGCCCCCATTAATCCAGCCATCAGCTGAGACACGCTAATGCTAACCAGACCCAAAAGTTAATTTCAGGCAGCAGGTCAGTGTTTGCACTGACGCAGGCTGGTTTTTCTAAGACAACCTGAAGAGGTGACAGGTCAAAGGTCAAATTGTAGCTGCCCTGAAATCATGTAATCAAAAAAGCACCAACATGACACAGGGTGTGTGAGATGACAACGGTTACAAAGACACATTAAAACGTAAAAAAAAAAGATGCTTCTAGAAAATGCAGCATGTATATAAAAGTAACAGGAAAATCATTTCTGGTTTCAGAGATATGAAAGTATAAAACATCAGCTCCGCGCTAACAATCCTACTGCCACTTCCTGTTTGCTCAGTCCAGGAAGCGTTGGCAGGCTTTCTTCCAGCGGCAGGCCGTGCACCACTGGTCTCTGTGTTCGATGCCGTAAACTTTACGACATTTCTTGGCTTCGCCACGAATCCTCCTGACGGACAAACGAATAGAGAAAGAGCAGTCGTATTAATGGAGTCACTGTGGGTGATTGGAGCTCTACATGGCGGAGAGGCCACGCTGGACAGATGTTGATGAGAAAAGGCTGATGTTTGACTGCCAATGCTAATGTTAGCACCTCTGTCAGTGACACAGTAGCCCCGCCCACTAACACTTGGTCTATTTTCCTCTAGATAGGACCATCATTTAAAGACTTAGAAACTAATGTCAATATAATCCTCTACTTCTTTTTCTGACATGACGTCTGTTTAACGAGGATTATTATTTTAATTACACTGTCAGCTCTTTAATAAACAGGAATACAATGAACTTAACATCATGACGCCATGGTTCTGTGTGTGTGTGTTAGTACCGACCTGCAGGGGGAGCTCGGGTGCTGCAGCCACTGCTCTCCTACACTGACTGAACGAACCCGGAACGACAAACCCTGAGGACACAGAGGAGTCGGTCAGTGTGTGTAATATCACACGCAACAGCTTGTTGTGTGTTTGAATAACTGTTTGTGTCTGCACAGTCCCTGCTGTTGTGTTCATGTTGTGCTGCAGAGTCGGCCTGCAGGAGGCAGCACTGAGGATGACCGAGGGAAAGTTTGACTGCAGATGACGAGGGGATTTTCCTGCAGCAGCAAAACCACCAGGGAGGAGCTAATACACACACACACACACACTATCACACTCTCCACCCCCCCCTCCACTGTCAAACCAGTTTTAACAGGCTGCTCTGGAGGAAATAAACAATAGACTGCTGTACAAGAATCTGTGTGTGTGTGTGTGTGTGTGTATTTGGCTGGAAGGGGATGCTACTGTGAAGTTTCAGTTCTGCAGACTTTTCTGGACTTTTGTGTTGTTGTGTTATTAATTACTGAGTAGTTAAACTTTAAACTTAAATAACAACAAGTCTGGGGGAAATGAAGCTGCTGACGTCCTATTGGTTGGTGTTTTGATGATGTCACACTCTGGGCTTTTGGTTTAAATAGACGCCTGAAGGCCTCGTCATCGGCTCACCGATTAAATGAGCGTTTTTCTTCTTCTGTGGTTCTGAATGACCAACCATCCTCCACCTTAACCTGCCAACAACCCTCCGATCCGACAAACAGATGAACCACAACTTCGTTACCATGGTTACAACAGTACAGTTTATCTACCCTCCTCGCTGTAGTTACCATAGTAACAGGCTTGTCATGATTCAGTTCAGGAAAAGATCTCTGTTGTCATGGTTGCGACAACAAATAGTCACCGTAGATAATAACAACATCACTCTCTGAGGTTCAGGTTCGAACCGGACCCCCGTGTAAAACGCCTCAGCTCTGCTCCCTGCAGAGACCTGAACCACAGTCTTACCTGTCTGTGGCAGTTGGTGGGCGGGGCTGTCCAGGTGGAAACAGGAACTGCTGCTGAGATCACATGACTGGGGGGCAGCGCCTAAAAAAACCCACCACAGATTTATTGACATATTCAGCTGAGACAAGTTCAAGTTAATACATTAGAAAGTGAAACAAAGGAGAGTTATTATTGAATTGCATTTATCATTAATTAACAATAATATGGTTTGTTTCTTTGAGTCGGTCCATTTAGATGTTTTGTTACGTTTAAATTTTACCATCTCAAAGTTCAAATCTGCCAAAACTCATCAGCTCCAATGAAAAGAGGGTTTAGAAGCCCCGCCTTACCTGGTAGGAGTGCTCTGATTGGACCTGCTGGAAGCTGCCAGAGGAAGGGGCGGAGCGACTGAGAACGCCACAGGTTGGAGATGGGGTAGATGGGGGAGACAGAGGAGGGGGGCTAGGAGATGTGGAGGAGGGGGCGGGGCCACAGTGGAGGGAATGTGGAGGCGACAGACGCTGCTGCTGCTGATGATGATGATCTCTCTGGATGACCTCAGTGTAGTAAAAATCCTCCTCACTGCGAGAACAACGCTCATGTTCACCACCACGGCTGGGGGGTGGGGGCAAAGGTCAAAGGTCAGATCATAATTTGAACGGTAAGAAAATGTACACGTGTTTGATAAACATCAGAAACAACAACAAAATCAAACAATTTAATCAAAACGTTTTATGACGTCAGAATATTGGGTGTTTATGGTGTAATGATGAATTTTGATTTTAAGGGAATTCAATTAGTTCCTTTATTGAAACTGCAGCCTGGTTATTTCTTTACTTTGATTTAAGATAAAAATCCAAATCATCAAAATAATAATATGTCTCATGTTTGTTACTTATTGTTCCTTCATCTTTTTCAAAGAAATGAGCTTTCGTATTATGACGCCATCGCCGTTGTGCATCAGGTGAGTCATACCACAGGTGTGTCGTCCTGATGTGCCGTTTGATTCCCACCACTGTCGTCAGCACCTTCCCGCAGGTGGGCCACAGACACCTGTACGCCACCTTCACCGAGTTCTGTGGGAGGAAACAGGCTGTCATTGCTCGCCGCTGTCATTGTCTCATGTGATGTCAGTGATGACATCAACTTGAGCTCACCCTGCGTTTCCGTGGCGCAGGCTCATCAAACAGCACCTGCTCCAGCTCCATGTCCAGGCCTTCGTCGGAGGGCGTGGTCGGGCTGGTGTCGCCCTCTGTGATTGGTGGAGAGGGGACTGGGCTTCCATTGGCATGGCCAACACTCCAGTAGCCGCTGCTGCAGCTGTCTGAAAGGTCGCCACCGCCGCCGCCACTGCCGCTTCCACAGTCCATCGGGGAAGCTGACGCACAAAAATACACTTTTATTCGCATTCAACAGTCTCCTGTTGTTGTTGATGTTGGTTGCTGGTTTTTTTGTGTACCTGTTGTGTCTGGCTGTGCAGCGCTGTGCAGCAGGGGGCTGCAGGACAAACTGCTGAGCACCATCGCCGCCATCAGCTCATCCATGTCTACTTCCTGTGGACACCTCTGGCTGCAGGACGACAGGAGACAGTCAGCTGACAGACACTCTGTTCATGGTTCAATATGAAGAGACAGAGACGAGGAGACGCCTGACCTCCTGGGGACGTCGATGCAGGAGGAGACGGATCTGGACTGTGGCACTGAGGACGAGGAGGACGAGGAGGACAAGGAGGGATGTGATGAAGACCAGGCAGAGAGATCCGCCTGCAGGAAGTCCAGCTGATCTGGACCGGCTTCACCGCCACGCTGAAAATACACCTGACAGACACAGCAGGTTCAGACCGACGGATTGAGACACTAACGGGACACAGAGGCCCAAACGTCGCCACTCACCTTCAGTCCGAGGTGACCTTTAACCCCGCTCGTGGGCTGTTCTCCTGCTAGGGTTGCCGCGGTGGTGCCGGTATCTTGGTTTGTGGTCGGTGCTCCGGGCGGCGGGCAGGTGGGGCTCACCAAGGCGCCAAGCGGAGAGCGTTTCCCCAGCCGAGACCTGGGTAACATGACTGACAGGAGAGACAGAGGTCACATGTCACCGCTCTGACTCCGCCCCCTGACATGACACAGTCAGACCTGGTCCAGAGATGGTCCTGGTCTCAGTCATGTGACCAGACTGAGCTTCATCTCATGAGCAGCAAATGAGCTGAGTCTAGTTTAATGTAGCCCACCCCCTCACCCCTAACACACACACACACACACACACACACACACACACACACACACACACACATACTTTTGGCTGCTGGGAAAACTGAAGCTCTGTGACTCACAGCAGTGTCATTTACAGTCAGGATATTGTGTGTGTGTGAGAATTAGGTGGACCAGATGGGTTCGTCGTTAAAAGGTTAGGGAGTTTCTGTGGATAACAGTTATAACACATCTATTACACATGCTAACTGTGTTACCATGGTAACATGATGACACATGACACCCCCCCCCTTTACCGTTAATCGGTGAATCACAAACTGAACCAGTTTCTCTCGGCTGAGAAACAGATACAAGTACCAGACCAGACCACTACAGAGACTTTGATAACTTCATTTTTCCTCCCACATTTATCTAATAACCCTAACCCTGATCCTGACCCTGGTCCTGGTCCTGGTCCTGGTCCTGATCCTGGTCCTGATCCTAACCCTGATCCTGATCCTGATCCTGACCCTGACCCTGACCCTGACCCTGACCCTGATCCTGATCCTGACCCTGATCCTGACCCTGGTCCTGATCCTGATCCTGACCCTGACCCTGATCCTGATCCTGACCCTGATCCTGACCCTGACCCTGACCCTGACCCTGACCCTAACCCTGATCCTAACCCTGATCCTGATCCTGGTCCTGGTCCTGGTCCTGGTCCTGGTCCTGATCCTGACCCTGACCCTGGTCCTGATCCTAACCCTGATCCTAACCCTGACCCTGATCCTGACCCTGATCCTGACCCTGACCCTGGTCCTGATCCTAACCCTGATCCTGATCCTGATCCTGATCCTGACCCTGGTCCTGACCCTGGTCCTGATCCTGATCCTGACCCTGACCCTGACCCTGGTCCTGATCCTAATCCTGATCCTGGTCCTGATCCTGATCCTGATCCTGATCCTGATCCTGACCCTGACCCTGACCCTGATCCTGATCCTGACGTTGATCCTGATCCTGGTCCTGGTCCTGGTCCTGGTCCTGATCCTGACCCTGATCCTGACCCTGATCCTGACCCTGACCCTGGTCCTGACCCTGACGCTGATCCTGATCCTGGTCCTGGTCCTGATCCTGATCCTGATCCTGACCCTGATCCTGACCCTGATTCTGATCTTGGCCCTGATCCTTTACATTTACAGGTAACTGATTAAATGCCTTCACTTTTACTTTGGTAGGATCCTGGGTCCCCAGTGAGACCAGGACCAGAACCAGGACCAGGACCGAAGCTGCTCCTCAGTTGTCTGACCCAAAGTAAGAAGTTAATGACGTCCAGCTTCCTCAGCTCGTTATGATACGTGCAGCACAAATAACCCCAGAAACTGGACCTGGTAATGATTCTGATCCTGCTGATGAGGTTTTTAAAAAAATTTAATTCACCCGAACAGAACAGACACACACTCTACACTGACACACCCCCTTCCGTGTCTGCAGCTCTGAGCTCTGAGCCAATCAGATTCCTTCACACCCTCCAAAATAAGAGTCCTCAATGAACAACAAAAGCTTCACCTGAACCTGGACTCTGGGTCAAAAACTGATCCAGCTCCTGAACTTCAGTCCACAAACTCCCCAGAGACTGTTCACTTCATCTGAACAACAGCAACAGCACATCTACAACAACTCAGCAACACAACGTTCAGAGGAAAGCAGTAAATCAAACGCTGATCTGATGTTGTTGGTTGTGACCTGTCGTTTGTGTGAAAATGAAGCTTCTAGTGCAAAACAGCATTAAAGAACACAGATGAACACAAAACACAAACAGACAGCAAGAAACAGCCAGAGACACACAATCCATGTCAAAATGTCACATACCTGCAGAGCCACAACAACACAAACAACACAAACAGCAGTAGGTCCAGTCTGAGTCTGCTCTTCAATGGGACTGGGTGTGTGTCTCTGTGAGTGTGTGTGTGTGTGTCTGCAGCTCCAGCATCAGGCAGGGAGGGAGGGGCCTAACGCAGAACCCGGATCCGACCAGAACCCGGACTGGATCAGAGCCGATCCTCTCAGCACTCAGGACTGCAGAAGGATCAACATCAGAATCAGGATCAGGGTCAGGATCAGGATCAGGGTTAGGATCAGGATCAGGATCAGGATCAGGGTCAGGATCAGGATCAGGATCAACATCAGAATCAGGATCAGGATCGGGGTCAGGGTCAGGATCAGGATCAGGTTCAGGGTCAGGGTCAGGGTCAGGACCAGGACCAGGATCAGGATCAACATCAGAATCAGGATCAGGATCAGGATCAGGGTCAGATCAGGATCAGGGTTCGGGGTCAGGACCAGGATCAGGACCAGGATCAGGATCAGGATCAGGGTCAGGGTCAGGATCAGGATCAACATCAGAATCAGGATCAGGATCGGGGTCAGGGTCAGGATCAGGATCAGGTTCAGGGTCAGGGTCAGGACCAGGACCAGGATCAGGATCAACATCAGAATCAGGATAAGGATCAGGATCAGGATCAGGGTCAGATCAGGATCAGGTTCAGGGTTCAGGGTCAGGACCACGATCAGGGTCAGGGTCAGGACCAGAATCAGGATCAGGGTCAGATCAGGATCAGGGTTCGGGGTCAGGACCAGGATCAGGGTCGGGGTCAGGACCAGAATCAGGATCAGGGTCAGGATCAGGATCAGGGTCAGGGTCAGGACCAGAATCAGGGTCAGAGTCAGGATCAGAACCAGGACCAGGATCAGGGTCGGGGTCAGGACCAGGGTTAGGATCAGGATCAGGATCAGGGTCAGGATCAGGATCAGGATCAACATCAGAATCAGGATCAGGGTCAGGATCAGGATCAGGGTTAGGATCAGGATCAGGATCAGGATCAGGATCAGGGTCAGGATCAGGATCAGGATCAACATCAGAATCAGGATCAGGATCGGGGTCAGGGTCAGGATCAGGATCAGGTTCAGGGTCAGGGTCAGGGTCAGGACCAGGACCAGGATCAGGATCAACATCAGAATCAGGATCAGGATCAGGATCAGGGTCAGATCAGGATCAGGGTTCGGGGTCAGGACCAGGATCAGGGTTAGGATCAGGATCAGGATCAGGGTCAACATCAGAATCAGGATCAGGATCGGGATCAGGGTTAGGATCAGGATCAGGATCAGGGTCAACATCAGAATCAGGATAAGGATCAGGATCAGGATCAGGGTTCAGGGTCAGGACCACGATCAGGGTCAGGGTCAGGACCAGAATCAGGATCAGGGTCAGATCAGGATCAGGGTTCGGGGTCAGGACCAGGATCAGGGTCGGGGTCAGGACCAGAATCAGGATCAGGGTCAGGGTCAGGATCAGGATCAGGGTCAGGGTCAGGGTCAGGACCAGAATCAGGGTCAGAGTCAGGATCAGAACCAGGACCAGGATCAGGGTCGGGGTCAGGACCAGAATCAGGATCAGGGTCAGGATCAGGATCAGGGTCAGGGTCAGGGTCAGGACCAGAATCAGGGTCAGGGTCAGGATCAGGATCAACATCAGAATCAGGATCAGGATCAGGATCGGGGTCAGGGTCAGTTTGTGATGGATCAATGGATTGAAGACCGTCAGTTAATCAATCAGTTCCTAAAAAGTCAAATCTGATGGAGGATTTCTTTCCTTTCCTGTTTTTCGTTCCGTTCATGAATTTAATTCTGACTTTAAAATAAATTTTATCTTCTGATAATGAAAATGAATCAAAGATGAATTAATGAATCTTTGCAGCTGATCCGGCTCCGTGTTTTCCCAGCAGCCACCACGGAGGCTCTCCGCGCTGTAGTAAACAAGAGGACCACGTGGTGGAGGAGGAGGGTGCTGATTGGTGGAACTCGGCCGTGCAGAGACACACCCCTCTGAGGTCTGTTGTTTACTGACTTTCTGCACTGAAGCAGCATGAACACAACGAACACACACAGACACACACTCCGACAGTAACAGCACGACTGCAACACAATAACAACATCACAGCAGCAGAGTAAACAAACAGATACATAAAACAGGAAGAGCCACGGTGTGCCTTCACCTTCATCATCATCATCATCATGACCGTCCTCGTGCTTCAGCCGTGCAGCTTCCTCTCTGTACAGTTTACTCCACAGTGTGTTAGTGTGTGTTGTGTTACAGTGTGTAGCTTTAGTTGTGCAGTAACAAATAGCTGTGGGCGGAGCCCCCCCATCCGATTATATAACCTCCTGTAACTCTCCCTCCCCTCCCTGTGTGTGTGAGTGTGTGTGTAGCGCTGCACGTAGCACACACTCACACACACGCACACACACACTCTCCCCTGAGCTACGTGCTGAGACTAAAGGTTCATTCCACCATGTTTCTTATGTTATATCACACCAACACAATCTGAGCCACTGCTGCATAAACAACCACAACAAACAAACAAACAAATATACAATAAAACAAAATGGAAAAGTTTATTTTGTCACAGTTAAACTTTAAATCATTGGTAGACCTGACCTCTTCTTCAACAGACAGCAGAGGTCAGAAGTCAGAACAAGGCAGACGACACAGACAGCCTGAGCTTCTTCTTCTCTGTCTCCTTTGACATTCACCTGATGTCACTTCCTGTGTGCCTCCAGGTGAAAAATGAGTGTGAGATGGTCCGCTGCTGCTGGTCCAGTACTGGTCTGGACCAGGAGACCACCACACTTCCTGTCCCGAGGTGTGTGTGAGGGTTCATTCATCCTGTCACACATCACCCAGGACTGACCTGAGTCAGCTGATGATGACATCACTGATCAGGTGATCAATCTGGTTCGCTGCAGCAGAAAAATGTCTCAAAATGATTTTCAGGCATAAAAATGAAAACTTTAACTTAATGTGAAAGGATTATATATTTTTCTGCTGGTCTGGGACTAGAGGCGGTCCTGGCTAGTTTTACGCCCCTTGGCAACCATACATCCGGCCCCCAACCCCACCGCCGAACCACCAACGTACAAACACAAGAATATATTGTATTATTTATGTTGTTAGTTTACAGTATCATGTATACAGGCTGTAATTGTGACTCTCACTTGACGTGGAAATGAGTGGTACTAGTCTAGATAATGGGCAAGTTTTTTTTTGTTTTTTTTTTTGAGGGCACACGTGCGCCCCCAGATAGATTACGCCCTGGGCAGTCGCCCACGTTGCCCATAGCAAAAATAATCCCTCTCTGGGACTCTGGGGGTCTGACATGAGACCAATTCCCTCCATGTCCCTTCTGAACCTCAGCAGCTGTGAGATGAAACGTGTTGAACGTGCTCTGAACACTGATCAGCAGATACCAACACACACAGACACACACAGCACTGAGTGACTCACCATGAATTTCTGAATACTGGAACTTTTATTATGAAGTTGAAGTTGGTTTAACTTCCTGTTTTTTTTTCTCTCCTTTTGATAAATTTAGAAAATAAACTTTTTACTTCGAGTTACTTCAAAACACAGACTGTCTGTAAACTTTCTTGAGTTCCCAAAGTGAACTCGTCCATTGGTTTGATGAAGGATATTATTATATTATCTGACAGTAAAGTGGACTATAAAAAAAAAGGTTGTTTACAGAGATCTGGACCAGACGGTGTTTCCCTGACCAGCAGACAACTCCAGCGTCACTTCACGAAGTCTGATGCTCTATCTTTCCCCGGCCCTCTTCAGAGTGCACACTTCCTCCTCGTGATCTCTGGCTCCACTCTCATGATCAGCTCCTGGCGGCCGCTGATAGTCCCTGTTTTTGTGTAAAGAAAGGAAGAACAGACACAAACTAGAACCCCCACAATGCCAGTGCATCAGAAACCGTATATGGATATTTTATAAAAGATGTTTTTCAGTCATGTCTGTATATTCTATCCTCATTACATTGTGCAGTTGTTACTTTCTTTATTTGTGTATCACTCTTTACTTCATCATAAGTACATAATATAATCATCAAAAAGTATAAAAGCATGTAAGAAGCATAAAATCAGATATTCCAACAACCTGGACCTGGATCCTCTCTAAACCTGGACCTGGACCTGGACCGCCAGTAAACCTGGACCTGGACTGTAAACCTGGACCTGGATCCTCTCTAAACCTGGACCTGAACCGTCAGTAAACCTGGACCTGGATCCTCTCTAAACCTGGACCTGGACCGTCAGTAAACCTGGACCTGGACTGTGAACCTGGACCTGGATCCTCTCTAAACCTGGACCTGGACTGCGGCCAATGCTACATAACCTGAAACCGTCAGATGTTGTGTGCATGTGTGTGTATATTAACACCGACCTCTTTGTGGTTCAGTTTGTTTTATTTTGAAGAAAAGACACGAGTGTGACGTTAAAAACTCTCAATTGAAGATTCACCTGAGTCATGTGACACAGATCTTCCACCAATCACAGACCTCCAGATGTCAGACTGTAGCTCTGACTGAGTCCAGTGTGGAAACTGAAGTCATTCGTTTTTTTGTCCTTTAGCTGCCGTTGCCCGTTCTGTCCTGTCCTTTGCCCTTCCTCCCTCATTGTTCCAGATCTGACTTCCTGTCAGGAAGTGGAGGTGAAGACTCCTCCTCATCCACCTGGACCGCCTCGGGTGTATGGACAGGGGGCGTGGCCTGTTTTCCCTTCCTGCTCACCTGAGCATAAACCAAATTTCTGCTTTTGTCGCATGAAACTTGAGCGCTGCTAACTCCGCCTCTGTCCTCCTGTCCCTCATTGGTCGATGGGGATGTGAGCCCAATGGTGTGGTATATGTGCTCTCGAGGGGCGGAGCCATTCACACCTGCACGCAGAGAGAGGTTAACATTCATCTTCACCATCATCATCACCACCACCATCACCATCTTCATCACCACCACCATCCTCATCATCATCATCACCACCACCATCACCATCTTCATCACCACCACCATCCTCATAATCTTCATCATCACCACCACCAACACCAGCTTCATCATCACCATCTTCATCACCACCACCACCAACACCATCCTCATCATCATCATCATCATCATCATCATCATAATCTTCATCACCACCACCATCACCATCTTCATCACCACCACCATCCTCATAATCTTCATCACCACCACCATCCTCATCATCATCATAATCTTCATCACCACCACCATCCTCATCATCATCACCATCATCATCACCACCACCATCACCATCTTCATCACCACCACCATCCTCATAATCTTCATCATCACCACCACCAACACCAGCTTCATCATCACCATCTTCATCACCACCACCACCAACACCAGCTTCATCATCACCATCTTCATCACCACCACCACCAACACCAGCTTCATCATCACCATCTTCATCACCATCACCATCCTCATCATAATCTTCATCATCACCACCACCATCACCATCTTCATCACCACCACCATCCTCATAATCTTCATCACCACCACCACCGTCACCATCTTCATCACCACCACCATCCTCATCATCATCATCATCTTCATCACCACCACCATCCTCATCATCATCATCCTCATCATCATCACCATCTTCATCACCACCATCACCTTGTTTCTGGGACTCCCTCAGGTGGCTTCTCCACAGCAGGACTTCGACTGACTTCTCCACTGAACACACAGTGATGCATTATGGGAAATCTAGTAATAAGGTGTCTTCTAATTTCACCCGTGACTCACCAGCTTCAGCAGCAGAGTCTCCTCCTGACTCCACCACAGCTGCACTGCTATCTGTCTGAACATCTGAGAAAACACACACAGTGGCGATTCACTCATCATGTTTATTTTGAAGTTGAAGTTGGTTCAGCTTCCTGTTTCTTTGATTCAGGTTCAGTATTTTCTAAACTAACTTAAACTCTTCTAAGCTACTCAGGTAACCTATAAAACGAATTACTGCTTTTAAAAAGATTCAGTTCTTTTGGATGGTTAGTTGATGTTCGGTTTTTACGTTCATGTTTCTTTCTTTCTTTCTTTCTGTTCTGTTTGAACACTCACCTTTCTCATCGTTCTGGATCTCTCTGATCATTGGATTATCTCTCGCGGCTCCACTTTCCTCAAGTTTCACCTGTCAGTGAAGACAACATTAATAATTCACTCTGTTCCAGTTTAATCGGCGGGCTAAATGGAGTCTCTCCACCTCGGAGGTCAAAGGTCACTCACCACTCTGATGAGAGCTGAGGGGTTTCTGTCTGCGTCAGAATCTCGCAGCTCAAACGAATGGCTACAAAACAAAACATCTGAACATGAAACTGTCTGATGATCTTCTGATTCACATTTCAAGAGTAAAATACAAAATACTGCAGTTCCCATGAGCCTCAGCTGCAACTAGTAAGTCATACAGAGGCTCTTTACATCACTGATGTTTGCAAATGTTTCTTCAATTTAGTAAACCCTTCCTCAGTAAACTAGCATTTGAAGACAGGCTGGAGAGCTTCTGGTTCCTGTGTGAGTTCAGACAGTGAACACAGCATAAAGCTGATTTCAGAGACATTGATCACCAGCTCACCCTCTGCAGTCACTGCAGAGAGCTGTGAGGAAGATGGAGAGGAGGAGGAGGACGATGAAGAACCCGATGCCTCCTGACAGGATCCAGGACCCGCTGACTTCAACTCCAACTGCAGCCATGATCACTGAGGAACTGAGGAAAACAGGTGAGTGAGTTGTGTGACCTACATCTGACGGACTGTAACAGGAATGTTCAGGTTTACCGAAGGCAGGACCGACTTCCTGCTCGGACGCACTTGAGGTCTGCCTCAGGTAATGTATTTGTGTCTGTGGAGTCAAAATGTAACCCTGCAATTTCATGTGAGGCATGAGGAAATAAAGTCATTCAAAGTTTCATTTAACTAAATTCAAAAGGAAAAGTCTTCATATGCAAATGAAATGACCTTTCATCCTTTAACAACCTCAGACGAAAATATCTGATCAGGTAACAACCACCCTGACAACACAAGTCAGTCGGTGAGCTGCTGGTGAGATCCTGGTTTCTGGAATAAGTAGAAAAAAGATGTCATTGGAAAAATGAACATCATGTTGTATTTCAGCTGTGTTTCAGACCATAAACTCATCAGGGAGGAGGAGGGACATTTTCCCATAATTATACAGTACAGGCTAAAATTCTCTTTCAGATGAATAGGAAAGTGGCCTGTACTGTATGTCTGTATATTTCATCACCTGGAGGACATTTCACAGCAATTCACAGACTTTATTTATAAACTTAACTTGCATTTTATTGGTTGACACGATAACATGACGAGCTTCCTTTATCTGATCTTTAACTCGACTAAATGCAGCAGGAGGTCAAAGGTCAAATCTTTTCAACTCTTCCTCGTGTATCTGCTGCAGCTGATCATCATCCAAAATCAAAAGATCATGTCCTGCAGCGTCAACTCAGACAGAAACTACGATCCCACAAACATCACTGAGTAAACAAGAGACTATTTACTTTTAAAAACTATACAACAGCAAGAAAAATGTAAACAAGTCAAGATGGAGCAGAACTGATCTAACCGGACCAGACAAGGCTGTTGTTTACCCGTTGTTTACTGTTGTTTACCCGTTGTTTACCCGTTGTTTACTGTTGTTTACCTGTTGTTTGCCCGTTGTTTACTGTTGTTTACCTGTTGTTTGCCCGTTGTTTACTGTTGTTTACCCGTTGTTTACCCGTTGTTTACCCGTTGTTTACCCGTTGTTTACTGTTGTTTACCCGTTGTTTACCCGTTGTTTACCCGTTGTTTATCTGGAGTGTATTCCAGGTAGGAGGTTCAACAAACTCTGAGATGGGAAACTCTGAGTATCTGGTTCCAGAACAGCTGATCTGAGTTGGTTCACTTTGAGTTGCACAACCTCTATAAAAGGCATCATCAATGGAGCCCCGATACCACAAGTCACCATGACAACCATGAAATGGAGGTGGAGGTCTGGATTCAGGCCGATGGAGAGGATGAACATGTTTCACTGTAAATGTAACACTGCTGCAGCAGCAAAGGAGAAACAGCAGGACACATAAGTTTGGATGTACGCTTCCATTGATTTTACATTTACTGTAAGAGAGCGTAGCTTGCAGGTATAAATACAAATGGGAATAAAATCAGATTTTCATTTAGGTGCAGTCAGGACAGAAGTGTACTTGGAAGCAATTAAAAATGAAATATCAAAACATCATTCAAAAAGCTAAGGCTTATTTTGCTGGGCTATGACTGTACCTCACTTTGATTTTAATTTTATTTTTTTAAATTGACTTAAGCTATTAAACAAAGTAAATATTAATTTAAACCCCTAACAAAATGTTTTAACGTCATCTCATTTAATAGCTCACTGAGTAGATGAACACATCGTACAATGTTTACCCATTTTTACTGAAGTAATTCATAAAGTGGCGATGTGTAAACGAAAAAAATAAAATCTACTAATTAAAAAAATAGAGATTAACATTTGAATTCTGCTGAGCCAACAGAAAACAGGTGGAGCCGCCACCACCACCTCTGACAGGCTGAGGAGCTGAGGTCACCCGGGGTCATCCCCCTGGACACAAGTGCCTGCATCAGGTGTAAGTATAAACTGGTGTCTTTGAAAAATAAAACTTATATATATAACACTTCTTGTATATATATCTCCGCCCCCCCAACAGTTGTGGATGGTGTCATCTGCCTCATTCAGCCTCCGACTGAAACTATTGAACACCCGGCAGCTGTAAGTATTCCAGACTCAGATCTGGCCTCAGATGGCTGTTCGAAATATTCTGAAACATCACAGGAGGAAGAAGATGAAGAAGAAACGCTGTCTGCTGCCACAGGGAGAGCAGCAGAATGTAAATCATTTAAAATAATAGAATATAATTTCACTTCCTCTTTGATGTTTCTTACAGGTTTGAGTCCCAGAACAGCCGTTTCAGTGCAGGAGTTCCTTTTCTCACAGCTCTACACACTGTTGTCTTTCCAAAGTGCTCTGCATCCCTGATGTTGTAAAGAAAACTACTGTTTGCAAAAAAACGGAATAAAATTAGCTGTGACGTGAGCGCACGTCCACAGTGCGTGAGGTTGGTGATGTGTGGCCGGAGAATGTTACTGATTGGGAATGAATGGACAATCCATATCCAACAGCTGTCTTTGTGTGGAGGAGACAGGTAGAAACTCATCAGGTGAGTCTGTTACCATGGTGACTGCCTCTTTCTGGAACCGATAACTCAGAGTTTGCCTCATCTCGGGGTTTTTCTGGAATACTCCTCTGTTGTTTACCTGTTGTTTAGTAAAGCGTCACCATCACCATCCTGATGCCTGGAAGACAAACACAACCTCATCAGAACGAGCTGTCCTAATACTGAATGGAATGAACATGACGATCAATAAAGATTTTTTAAAGGAACAGTCCAACGCTTTTCTCCATGAAGGCTGGAGACGCCACTTCACTTCAGGTGACACTGTTTGTTTTTAAGGAGGAGTCTGTAAACAAAGATGGATGCCGCATCTGTGACGCTCACGCTGCGCTCCTGTCAGAGCCTGACTCCGCCCCCTAACTCCCAGCTAACCCAACAACCACCAAAGAGGCCGAGCTGAGACTTCACAACAGTTACCGTCAATCGCTCACACACCTGTCAGTCAAAGAGGCCACGCCCCCAGTGCTCCATGACTGTAGTACTAAAACAGGAAACAGCTGATTCTCTGAATCCTCCCCTCAGTCATCATGAAGGAGGACCAGAGACCAGAACAGTTCTGGTTCCAGACTGGAAACAGGTTGGCCCTCTAAGGGGCGGACTCCCTGCTGGACTCTGCTGGTCTGTGGAGGACCTGCAGGTTTAGTTGTTGGTTCAGACCTGAACCAGGTTTACAGCATTTATGCTGTGATAAGAAAATGAGCTGTCACATTTCTGCTCAGCCTGTGCAGCATGACTTTTCAATTCTCAGACTCACAAACACAAGAGTTTTTGTCTGCATGAATTATCTGTCAACCAAAACTTTGTTCATAAAGTTGTGACTTTTGAAATATAACATGTAAAATGGCGTCAGGGCTGCATGTTGATGCATCAATCGACAGTAAAACTTTTTTCAATCATGAAACTACTCATTAAGCCTAAAATGTATGGATGGATGCTTCATTCATCCCCTCAGGGAAATTCTCTGGATCCCTCAGCTCACAGTACACACCAGGCAGTGCAACACAATGACACAACAAAAGACAGCCAGGAGTGTCAATCGATCAACAAAATGTGAGTGCAACATGGCAAAACTGGGTTAAGAGCCGTCGTAAATGATAAATTCTGAAATAATAAAAACACTCAGAGAAGGAGGACGGGTCAGAGTAAAAACTCTGTTCACGCCATTTACCTAACGGTAAATTCTGATTATTAATTCCTGATATTTCTGTCACTTTAATGTTTCAGTTCTCAAAGGCAGAACTGATATACAGCTGGTTAGCTTTAGCAACAATATTCATACATCAACAGTGTTAGTTCATAAATGATATCAGTAATCTGTGACCAAAGTCAAATCAGATAAATGTTAGAAAAGATGGTTACAAATGAAGAGCAGCAACATCAACTGTGACATCACAGACATGGCAGGACATGAAACCAGATTTCAATGATTATCTGAAACTCCAAAGATCTGTGTTTATAATCTGCAGCAGGAATTATTCATTTTCTGATAATATTCCCTCAGGCATGTTAATATTTATGACTCTCGATCTGTTTTTGTGTTTCTGAAATTCATATTTTAATAAAGTTCAAAATAAATTTTGGACTGAAGTCTTTTATATTTACGGAGACATATTTATTATGTGTGTACACATTTTCTGAAAAGAGAAGCGAGAAACTCACTGGCAGATGACGTCTGCAGAGGATATTAATATCACGTTCACATTCACTGACAGCTGGATGATTCTTCTGCTTCTGGTTCTAAAGTCACCGGTTTGAACCTGTGAGCTGAGCTGAGTCCAGGTCCAAGTCCAGGTCCAAGTCCAGGTTCAGGTCCAGGCAGTGACTGAGGGAGTTGTTCCTGTTGCAGGTTTATTCATTGACTGAACAAACACTCAACAGCTCAGCTGTTTGAGCTGCTTAAAGACACACACACACACACACAGACAGACAAACAGACACACAGACACACACACACACACAAACAGACACAGATAGACACACACACACTGACAGACTGAATAAGAAAACTCTTATTTCACTTGCAGGAAGTGATTTTTTGGTTTTATTTTAATTTTACCTTTCATGTTTTCTCTCGGTAAATTCAAAGCTGTCAATCAAACATTAGTTGTTGAAATGCATCATGGGAGTTGTAGTTAACAGCTACCTGTGAGCCTGTTGGTCCGCAGGTTTGAATTTAATGTTGATACAAAGCTTAACTGTAAGGCGGGAAATTAGGCTCCGCCCTCTTTACAGGTCTGCCCTTTTAGCCTAGCCACACTGTTAGCTTCTGTCCGACGAGACGGTCCAATCAGAGACGAGCCTGCAGGACATCGTGACAGGGAGCTGTGTTGTTGTAACCATGACAACTGCGATCACCAGATGTGGGGGAAGTAGCATATTCATTTCACATGTTCGCATGTTTCACATCTCATGTTTCTCATGAATTGTGTTTATGTGAAGTGGACATGCAGACTCTACCCTCACTGACTGGCAAACACACATTTGTCATCATGCTTCTCCAACGTTGTGTGTTTCATTTTTCAGCCAAAGAAACGATGCGCTGAGCTTGCTCTCTGAGGCTCAGGCAGCTGGAGCTCCGATGGACTGAAGGAGGAACTCTATCTGCAGCTCCACCCAAACACTCAACGGACACTTACTGCTTGACTGGTGGAGTGAGGAGAGATAACAAAGCCACAGAGACTGTGACAGTTGATCTGTGTGCCGCTGCCACACAAACGGGGTGATTTATTCATTTGATGATGACAAATCTACAAAATAACTAATAAACCCCGCCCTCTCTCTGAGTGACAGCTGATTTTTACTGCAGAATAACTGTGGAGTTGTGGTTACTATGGTAACTACGTCACTGCGGTCATTGTCGCCTGATGTATCACGATAATTATGAATCGTGTTACAGAGATGATTAAATATGTCATTAAACAAGGCCACTTTTGATTTTTCTAATCAGATCTTGTAGCAGCAGAATAGCATGGTCCTCCTACTACGGTGGCCCAGACAGGTCAACACTCAGCTAAAGATTCCAAAAACTCAAAGTAGAAATAAACGTTGACGAGTTCTTATTTGATCTGTTAATAAAAATACAAACTTCACTTAATGACATAAACAAAATGTTGAAGCTGAACAGACAGAAAGCAGAATGAGATTTAAAACTGTGTAAAAACTTTCTGTTCGACTGCAGCGTGACGCTTTAGATACACAAAATCTGAACCCAGGAACCAGACAATCCAGATGAGTGACAAACACACACATGTTCATAACTCATGTTTGCTCAGAAACGTCACATGGACTCAAAGTAAATTCCTCGGGTGTGCAAGTGAGGCCACACCTTCTTCTTCTTCTTCTATCTTTGTCCTTCATCGCCCTTCATCAGCTCAGCCTGAGCTCTCCTCCTCATGGCCAGCGCCATCACGGCGCAGCAGAAGGTCAGGCAGAGGAAGGAGGCGCAGGCCAGAAGGAGCCACTCTTCCCCAAACTGCCGGGCCAGCACAGGCCGCCGCCACACGAAGTCCTGGAACAGTGCCTCCTGCTGGACGAGCATGCAGAAAGTCAACAGGATGTGGAAGAGCTGATGGCTGCGGCCGGGGGAGAAGCAATCGGGGCAAGAGAAGAAGAAGAATGATAGCAGAAACAGCACCACCTGGTGGTGAAAAGGAAGAGGTCAATTAAAGGTCAACAGGACAAGTCAGTCAGAGCTTCACCATCTTCTGTCCACAGCTGATCTGAATGTGTGGAGAAGGTTTGATCTCCACCAGCTCCTGAAGGAAACATCTAAATCAGCCTCTGACTACCAAACAATCACCTGCAGGACATGCAGCAGCAGAGTGGCGTTGTTCATCCAGCTGAAGGTGGCGAGACGATGGACAACAGGGCTGATGGCCCCGCCCATCCAGACCAGGCACAACTTCCTGATCAGCAGGTATGGTTGGCGGACATGAAGCTTTGAGCAGTAGCAGGTGATGCAGGAGAACCAGGTGAGGACGGTGGCAGCTGGCAGGAAGATCTGCAAAGAAAGCCGCATCGTTGGTTCATCTGAGCCTATCGTGTCGGTTAGTGACGTTTTAGACGGATCCACACACCTTTCCCAGCATGCTTTGTGTCCAGGTGGGGTCTGAGCTGTACAGGAACAGAGCCAGAGCACAGCCGTACTGGTAGATGGCCACGCCCACACAGTCCAGGAAGAAGAGCCAGTAATGCGCCTGCTCTGCCCGCAACAGGTGAGCTGCAGCGCTGCAACATTGAGAATCTGTTTGACCTGCTAATCAATAATCAATAGATCACATTACGCTAACGGATGCTAACGGACTGAGAGGATCATCAACCCTGCAGCTTTTCAGCCGGTTTTAGCTCTTCTAGAGAAAAGGTGGATCTGACCTGCTCTCCTGATTGGATGGTCCAGCCTGTCAGTCACACTTTAGCCCCACCCCTAACCCCTCCCCTCCCTCCTCCTCTGCTTCCCTTTAAATGGAGCATCATTTAAAAATGGACATTGTAACGTAGTACTACCTGCTATTGTGTGTCTCTGTTGTTTGCTTCTTGTTTGTTGTTTAAAATGTTTAAAAAAGTTTAAAATGTTGCTGATGTAACAATGTGAATTTCCCCATTGTGGGACAATAAAGGAAATCTAATCTAATCTAATCTAAACTCATCAGGAACACATTTACTGAGGAGGAGGAGGGACATTTTCCCATAGACTTCAATGCCATCTGACTTCTGACTACAGCCGGTGGACTGACTTCCTGAAGGTTTCTGATTTTCTGTGCACCCTGAAGCAGCTCTTGACTCGAAGAGTCTTTGGAGCTCGTACCTGCAGCTCCGGGATGCGACGGCAGAGAAGACGTAAAGGGCCAGAGGCAGCGAGGACGCGTCCACAGAGAAGCCCTGACCTTCAGGACCCTGCAGCCGAAAGCCCAGAATCCCCTGAGGAGGTCAGAGGTCAAAGAGTCAGACACTCAGATAAACCCACGAGGCCAACCGACCTGCACTGGACCGGACTCGTACCCCTCCCTGACGGACGATGAAGGTCAGAAACCTCAACACCACAAAGACAGCACACAGCAGGGGGCTCCACAAATCCAGGTTCTGATTCTGGACATGGAAGAGACCGGGGACGGGACAGCGCCACGACAGGACGAACTGCTCCCGGAACAGGGGTAGGAGCCACGACACCAGAGGGAGTGAAGGAGGGGCGAACAACACCTGAAGCATGATGGGAAAGGATCCTGACTTCAGTCTGCACAAAGAAGAAAGACAGGAAGTTGACCATGGAGGGGGAGGGGCTTGTTGTTAAGAAGCTAAGGATAATGGGTACTGTAGTTTATGGGATGAAGATTAAGATTTATCAAAAAGTTTATCCTCAATATTCACAACCAAATAACCAAACAAACAAACAAACCAACCAACAAACAAACAAAAAAACCAACCAATTAACCAACAAACAACCAAATAAACAAATAAACAAACTAACCAACAAACAACCAAATAAAAAAACAAACAAACAAACAAACCAACCAACCAACAAACAAACAAACAAAAAACCAACCAACTAACCAACAAACAACCAAATAAACAAATAAACAAACTAACCAACAAACAACCAAATAAAAAAACAAACAAACAAACAAACAAACCAACCAACAAACAAACAAAAAACCAACCAACTAACCAACAAACAACCAAATAAACAAATAAACAAACTAACCAACAAACAACCAAATAAAAAAACAAACAAACAAACAAACCAACCAACCAACAAACAAAAAAACCAACCAACTAACCAACAAACAAACAAACAAACCTAAAAAGTAAAATTTAGCAAAAATTTAAACTCACATCAAAACTAGAGCCTGTTTCTGTTCGGAGGCTGGTATGTGTGTGTCTGTGTATGTGAAAATTCATGTGACTGGTTGACAAGCAGCAGGAATGAGCAGGTCAACAGTAACTCATGAACCAAACACACACACACTCACACACACACACCTAATCTTTTGTTTCCTGTTCATTTCAGCTGGTTTTGGTCTGAATGTGTTTTTCTCTGTTTGGGATTTCAGATGTCACAAGACTCAACACACAGACACACACACACACGCACAAACAGTCCCCACAGCTGCCTTTAAAGCAGTTTCCTGGTCTCATCTGGACTATAATGAATACAGGACCAGGTTCAAGTTCATTTTGTGTGTTTTTATTTACACAAACAAATGTTGACAAACTGACACAATTCAATCACAAAATGTTAAATATTAAATTCCACTTTTCTTTCGATGAGTCCTCCGTGCTGGACCGATGTGGACTCAGTTGGTCCTGGTCCTGACGCAGGTGCAGCCAACGGCCACGGAGCGGTAGGTCGCAGTGAAGCAGCGTCCGGCCCCCTGCCGGATCAGGACCAGGATGTTCTGGTAGATCGGGACAGAGTCCAGGTCCTTTGAGTCCGTGGATCTGGGACCAGGACTGAAACAGGAGCTGCTGCATTCGGCCTCCCAGATGGTGGATGGGATCCGGTTCTTCACCGTGTTAGACCTGAAATAACAACAAACAACAACAACAACAACATAACACTGAATTAAATTCTACGAATTACTTTTAAATTCTGTATTCAATAAAAGTAAGTCTCACTTTCATTGTGAACAACAAAATTCAACATGTGGATAAATAAATTAGAAACACAAACCAAAGTTTCAAAGTGAAATGAGACAAAATCTAAATAGTTTATATGTAATAACTCTGATTTATGGATTTTGAAAAATAATTTTTTTTTTTATGAATTCAGTAGTTTTCTACTACTTGCTTTTTGTCTTAATGTTATTGATGTGTGATGTCATTGTGTGATGTCACACCTCCAGCTCCATGGAGACAGAGATCTGAGGTGGATGTTCCCACTTCCTTCTGATAAGGAGGACTCGTTCAAGGAGAACGCCAACATGGAGTCACACCCAGGAGGATGAGGACCTTTATCCCTGGAGGAGGCCTCTACCCACAATGCACTGCAACATACCTGAGGACAGAACAGGTGAGTTTAACTTAAAAAGGGATTTTCCCGCTGATGCAGTAAAGTCGGGTGAAAAACTGAACGATTTATAGAGACACTAGAATTTCAGAATCATAAAATCTGGACCTTTGATATTGTTTTAGTTTTTTTTTTTCCCAGTTTTACACCGGATGCCCTTCCTGACCAAACCGTCCCGTTTATCCAGGCTTGGGACCGACACAAGAGGACCATTAGTGGGGGGACATCGTGGGGTTCCCCGTTGGGGAATTGAACCCCGGCCTCCTGCATACCAAGCAGGTGTACTCACCACGATACTAAAGAAGCGACTTTACTCTAAAATATGGACCTTTAAAGTTTCGTTAAAAAATGTAAATAATAAAATCAGCTGTTGTGTGACGATGACAGGTAACAGATAAAAACACATCAGTTCATGTTCTGTCTTCCATTAATTAGAGTTTGGTATTTTATGGATGATGAGACTTCATCAGCATCTTCTGTCTCTATAAAGTCGGATCATCGGCTGGTCTTAGAGGATGGAGATGATGCTCACCAGCAGGAAACAAATGTGGAGCCTCAGCTTCATGTCTTCAGCTCGGTCCGGTCCAGCTTCAGTGTGCGAGCTGACTCTGAGTTCAGTATTTAAGTCGGCGGGCTGATGGCAGCGATAAGAAGCTGCAGAGACGACGAGGGAGATTCCTGTTATCTCTGAACACCATCAGACTGAAGGAAGCAGCTTCACCTCTGATAACATCAGCTTCTGTTTCCACTCAGATCAGAACAGCAACTTTATCAAAGATCTTCATCTGATGAGCTGTGCCAAATCTTTTTCATTTTTTAAAGTGATCCTGCACTCAGATTTATATTAAAGCTATTAAGATATCTAAAAACATTTTATAATGTTCTAACATTTCCTGTCTTTATTTTATTGCAGAATGTGAAGTCACAAAAACTAAAACACTGAAACTTCATTTATGAAAATATGAGATGTCATTTATTTTTGTGGACAAACAGCTTCACTGTTATCACATTTATAACGGCACTGTAGCTGTACAGCAACCTTCTGGAGAGATAAACAGTAAGAAATCGAAAGAGATCAAACCAGATCAAATATTTGATTTAATGCATTTTTTCAAACAATATTAATGTCACCCATTCATTCATTCATTCATCCATCTTCTTCTCGATCTGTTTCCGGGTCACGGGGGTTCTAGAGCCAATCCCAGCTCACTCTGGGTGAGGGGCGGAGTCACCTGGACAGACCAACAACCACTCAGACCTACGGACAGGTTAGAGTCACCAATGAACCCAAACAGGACGTCTGTGGAGGCCTCAGGAGGGGAACTGAACCAGGACAGAATCACTGTGACACCCTGTCAAAACCAGTTTAAAACTATTTTTATGGTTTGTCTTAATACTCTTACATGATATTATATTATATTACATTATGTCTAACATTTAAACTTATACTTTAAAATACAGAGAATGAGTAATAACATTCTGAGTAATAAATGAGTAATACATTTAAATTGCACTTTGAACCAAAAGCAGGAAGGTCGCATGATGATGAGAAACGTTTAAAAAAAATTAAAACAATTTTTATCTTTTATGATTTTTTCCAAATTATTTGTTGGCTCACTTGTTATAAGCCACACGGCCCACCAGAGGGCCCCGGACCACAGTTTGAGAATCTCCACGCCAGATCCAGATCCTTCTCTGCTTTGAACATGGTGGGAGGTTGAGATGATCTCCAATTTGATCTCTGGTGTGGTCAACTGGCAGAAAAATGAATTTCTTATTTCTTTTTTGTTTCTCTGATTTTACTTTAATTTGCATTTATTGTGAATAATGAACAGCTGAAGGAGACGCCTGAGAATGTGTTGGAGGCCTGACGGTAAAACACTGAAATCTGGAAACTTCAGGGAAGTTCAGGGAAACCACATAGATGAGTGGGGGGACTCAAATATTAAATATGTTATTTATGATATTATACTATAGTTGATGCATATATGTTTTACATGCACACTGTGTGTGTTTTTATTTTCTTTGTACGGTTCAGGTCCAGTTCAGGGAAAGATCCTGGTCTACTTTGACAGAGAGCCAACGAACTGCTGGTTGAACCAAGACCTGGACTTGGTCTCTGGATTCGAATAAAGACGAAATAAATAAATACTGTTGCCATGACGACAGTGTGTTCCTGGATGTCAGTTTGTGACCAAAACCTGAATCACCCTGACCCCATTTTGAGTTCTCTCTGTTGTGGGTGGGGGACGGAAACTGTTCGTAGAAAGACAAACCTCCGAGGACTGAGGACATCAGGAAACACAACAATCTGTCTTTAGACCTGGACCTGGACTCTGCTGGTCTGATGATCCACATCCTTCTTTTTAATCTGGTCGTTAGTGACGTCTAGAGTATTGGTTCCGCTGGGTGATGTCACAGCCAATCAGCGTCTCCGAATCAGTCCTGTTTATTTCTGAGTTTATTGTGTCGACAGAATAAAGACAATCTGATATTTGGAGCAGATTTTTCATCATTAATGAGCAGAACTGCTGATCAGATAAAGACAGAAACGACCCAAACACATGAGAGGAACTTTTCTGTGGAGAGTCTGAACTGATCAGACAGAATCAGTCTGAATGTGAGGAGAGATTAAAAAAAAAACTTAAAACAGAAAGACTGAATGTTACTAAATAAATTGTCTCTCTGTGCGTTGGCAGCTTTCAGCTTCCTGTTTCCATACATTGGTTATGGGGCTGTGGCCCCGCCCCCAGCTGTGACATCACAGAGGGGGCGTTAGGTGTGGTTTTGGCTGTGATATAGTCAGGTCTAAACCTGAAGATTTGATGAAAGCGTCAGCATCTTCTGTCTGACCTGCTTTGACTGACACAGAGGAAACGAGATGGGTGTCACGCTGATAACGCCTCATCTGTTACCGTCACAACCATCAGCACTTTTCCTGAGCAGGAAACGCCCCGTGGGATGCTGCCACGGTCCAGGTCTGCAGCTGCAGCAGGGACAGCTTCCTGTTTGTACTGTCGGCGGCGCAAGAAAAAAGCGTTCTGACAAAAGAACTCAGAAGAAAACGAGTATGCAGATCAAACAGCACCAACAAAGAAGACTTTTCTCATTGGTCACGTCTTTTCAGTTTCTTCACATTAAAAGATTCTGTCTCCTCAGACAAAGACAACTTCGTGTTTGCACCTCTGGCCTCAGACGCCAATTATTCCTGTGCTGTTAACGCACAACTTTTATTCTAAAACATCTTTCCCAGGCCACCTGAAGGACAAGAAACAAAGAGAAACTAGATGACTCAGCTCATAATCTCAGAGGTCGATTATTATTAAAAGCATATTCTTCCTCTGATGATTGAGATGATTGAACATCGACAGGCTGAATGAGAAATCAGTTTAATCACTCAGTGATTTATCAGAATTGAAAGTGTGTGTTTGTCTGCAGCTCATGAACTTTCTGTTGGTGGAATAAATGTAATTCTTGGACATTTTTTTCTTCTATCGTGAATCACATGGATTTCATACATTCACCCTTTTCCTCCATAAAAGGCCTGTTAGCATTTCAGACAATGGAAAAGCAAAGAAAGCAGCACAGGAAGCCGCAGATTAGCATCAAACCAGGTCGGAGGCAAACTGGCAGCGTGGGCTGAACAAAAAAACCACACAACAGACGTGTTATGGATGATGCTGCACTTCACACAAACCTGAGTCACAACAACCCAAAACCAGGTCAGAGAGGAGCGCCAGCATCCTGCAGCACGACCCGCCCCGACAGAGACAGGCTCACAGGCCCCGGGGGGGCCACCCGGGGCCATCAGAGGCCCCCAGAACAAAACACTGTGATGGCAAACTGTCCAAAAGTTTCTCTCATTTCATCACACTGACGACATTAAAAGCACCAATGACGCGTCTGATGGGACGTGACGGACGGAGAGATGTGACTCAGATTAATCATGTCATCAAAGATCATCAAGGGTCCAAAGATGATCGGATCAGATCCGATCAGATGCGATCAGATCAGATCAGATCAGATCAAATCAGATCAAATCAAATGAGATCAAATTCACTGGATAGAGTTTATTTTATTCTTAAATATATTATAAATTGATATTCTTGTCAGAATATGTTACATTAATATGTTTGTCAGAATGTATTAAATAAATGTTCTTATAAAAATATGTCAAAGTATATCTAAACATCATAAATCATTTTATATCATACACATGATGTGTATAGATATATACATGCATATCATCAACTTATATTCTGTTCTCACATGTTATGTGATTGAAAATATAATAAGTATAAAATCTAAAAGCAGAGAAGTTTGAGGCCTGTCGTGGGGCATTCAGGTGATGTGTTCAGGTGTTGGATGTTCAGGATTTTCCTTCTTTGATGTTGGTTTCTGCTTATTCAGACAAATCAGACCGAAGATGATGTTTATGGCGAAGACCTGACGCTGCAGAGCAGAACATGACCTAGAAAATCACTTTCAACCTTTCACTGCAGATTCATTAGAACTTCGAATTGACTGTGAAAGTGGGTCATCCACCTAAACACACCGCTGGTCTGTGTGGGGAACAGATGATGACATCATCAAAGGAAGTCCGACAACAGTGCTGACTCTGATGGCCAGCAGGATAAAAATCATGGCTTTAAACAGCACCCATCAGAACACCGCCTGAAGAAGAGCCAGTTTAACTCCGATCAACCTGAACCTCCATCTGAGCCCGGGGAGCCTACGAACACCGAGGGTTAACAACGCACGAGAAGATCTGAAGAAGAACCAAAACAGCAAGAAGTCCAGCATCATGTTTCCATCGTCCTGCAGCGTGACGGTGAGAGCAGCTTCCTTTGTTTCATCCAAACAGAAATTTAAAAGTGAGAAAATCATGAAAGCTTAAAAGTGATCAGTGATCAATATCTGAATTCAGAGTTCAGGAATCACTAAAAGATATTCTGAATACATTTTTATGTTTTATTCTATTTTACATCCATGTGACGGATATAATGAACAATAATAATATTCAACAAAACTTCAGCTCAATAAAAATCATTCAATGAAAACATGATCTGAATCTGTATTCATTTAGGTGTTTATAAATCATTCAAATTCAAATCAATTTCATATTCACCACTTTGTTGTTTCACATTTAAACTGTCAATGAAATAGTTTAAATCACATTCTTTTTAATTCGATGTTCATTTTATCTGGAATTGAATTCTGAATATTACGTTTATTATATCTTTGAGATATTTTAATTTAAATTCTAAAGCTATTTATTGCAGTCTAATTGTAAAAGAGTTCTTTTCAGAAGTTGAATCTTATAATATAATATAATATATATATAATATATAGTATATAATATAAAATATAATAATATGCAAAATAATGTTTATGTATCTATTTTTATATTCAAATAAAATAACAAGATTTGTTATTTGTGATTTCCATGAAGCACTTCTGATACATTTACTCGATGAATCTTGGTGTTTTTGCTGATTTCAGTGAAAACTGATTTTATTCTTCCTCAGGGTTTCTGTGTTGTGGCCATGATGATGGTGATGATGATGGCGGAGGGGGCGGCCATGCCGAAAGAAGGTGCCCACTTGAGACACTCACCGAACACGCACAAAACGTCTGACCGTGCAATCAAAACGGTCCCCCTGGAACTGGACGCCAGCTCGATGGTTCCTGCCAAACCCATGAGGCCTCTGGAGAACTCATCCATCTCCCCGTGGACCTACAAGTACGGACACCTGTCTCCATTAGGGATCTGAATTCTGACCGATAGAACTTTGGAATGGTCCTTTAATTGAAGTTAATCTGGTCCTTATTTGTGTCCCTTGTCTCTGTCCGTCCTCAGCGTGTCCTACGATGAGTCCCTGTATCCTCACCTGCTCTCCGAGGCTCGCTGTTTGCTGAAAGGTTGTCTGAACTCGGAGGGCCAGGAGGACCAGAACCTGGAGTCCAGGCCCATCATGCGCCAAACGCTGGTGCTGCGGCGGGTCAGGCCTCAGGAGGCGGGGCAAAGCTACCATTACAAGTTGGAGTATCGCATCATCGCAGTGGGCTGCACCTGCGTCCGACCCATAATCCAATATGACGAGTGAGGACGGGCAGAGACCAGAGCAGCAGCTGTCTAATTCTTTTTAGGAATCTGTATCAAAAGTTAGAATTTCAGTTAAAGCTCTGTTTTATTATTAGATTTAATTAGAATACATTTAAACTAATCTAGCACAACAATAACAATTACAGCGTGGACATAAAGCCTAAATGCAGAGATCAGAGCAGAAGAAGATTAAAAGCAGATTGCAATTCATCTTTCTGGAAGGGATTTTATTTTTATCTAAAATGAAGAAACGTGATTAAAAAAATTTATATCCAATATAAATCAGTCATCTATATAGAAATGGAGACGGAGATCAAATCTGGTAATTGTAATAGTGTTTTTATTTCTGTCATTACTCGACGACCTGTGCCTTTAAAGGCTAACAAAAAATAAGAGCTGAAATAACTACACACTGAAAATTTAAAGTCAGATTTATGAGCTGGGAGGTGAACATCTGCCTCTGCACATTTATGTCACCTACATGCTGCTCTCATGTTTCATTTACTGTGTTTTATTTATGGTTTACATTAATTTAACTTACATTTTATTTAAACATCATGATATTGATCGTCAGGAGATATTTATTGGTAGTTTTATATTAATGCTGATTTATTTATAGCTCTGAGCTGAATGTGTTGATGGAATAAAACAGAATGAACAGAGGAGTAAAGTGCTGTTGTTTTATTCTTGAATTTAAAATATAATGTGATTTCTGTACATCATCATCCTCAGCCCTGACTCCTCTACAGTGACATTGTCAGGGAAACACACACACACATACACATACACACACACTGCAGCTGTAAACACTGTACACAATCGATCAGCTGTTCATTGATAGAATTCATCGTTCATGTCAGCGTGGAGTCCACAGGTCAGTTATCTGTGATGGAGCTAATGTTAGCCACAAAGAGCTAACAACTTCCTGTCCAGTTTAAGCGAAGAGAAACATAACTTAAGTGTTTGTATTTCTGCTAGCATGCCAAGAGCGGTAAATTTTCCTCATAAGAAAAATTTTGAGACAAATATTGATAATGTCAAATTAGAAAAATAAAAGCCAGAGCTGTTTTTATCTGATGAGTTTCACTGGTGTTTTAATTTGAAAGGATCTCCTGTGCTTTGAAAAAAAATTTGTTTCAGTTTGGACTTTGCTGGATATTTTAATCCAGACTTTTTTCACTCAGTCTAGTTTTGGTCTTGTGGATCTTCTGACTGAGACCCGACTGTGAGATTTTTACCACTTTTATTCTGATTTGTCTGTTTTGGCCTCTTGTCGTCTATCTTTGGTTCCACCAGCTGATTTCCTGTATGTCTCTCATCAAACTGTCCTTCTGTCCCTGCACATGTAAAGATCTCGATGATCCAGCAGAGGGAGCTGATTGACCCAGTTCAGCTGTCTCCGTGTCCTGGTCTCTTGGACCTCATTGGGGGTTTGGGCCTCGGTCTGTGTCTGTTGGTTTGCGTCCGTGTGGTTTGGGCACAACCTCCTACACTTGAATCCTTGACACACAATCACACACATGAACACATTGGCACCGTTGGCATGGCAACAAACCCCCCATGAACCATCAATGATGACTGAGTCTGCAGTGTCCTTTCAGTTCCACAAGTCTTATCTCATTAAAGAGTTCTGGTTGTTCAGAAGAGCCCGAACAGTCAGACGTGTCCTCAGGCCTCGTCCTCTTCTTCTATGCTTCTTTTTAGAGTCTCCCAGTCGGAGAGCGCCGGGCTCATCAACACCCGGCTCATCAACCCTCCAAAATGGCTTCCAAAAAAAGTTCAGCTTGTGTTGTGATCAGGCCATCAAGACACCTGCAGGCAGAAGACACACAGAGTGTTTTATCTCCAGGGTGAGCCACATTATGTGGACAGCAGGGTCCAGGTCTGGTTTGGTTTGGGACCTTTAAATGTTTGTACGTTGGAAGGAAACAACTGAGAAATGAACAGACTTTTGCTGAAGCACTTTTTGTCACCTATTGAGAGTGAAGACTGTTTTCATCATCCTTCTGTCCCTAAAATAAAATCAAATTCATGGGGCTGTCTTGGAGCTTCTTACTCCCCCAGAACAAACCCCAGGCTGTAATCTGACTGTGACCCCCCAGGCATGAAATCAATGGTCCACTACCACACTATGTTTATAGGATGCGACAGAGTCCCCCCTCTTCTTCCTCCTCTTCCTCACCTCCACACTGAGCTTGTCCTGAAACACAAACACAGACACACACGAATCAGGCCAGGGAATCATTGAAGGAGAATCTGAGTCATCGTCTGACAGGAAACAGGAACTTCTCACCTCCTCCTGCGAGGCGTTCAGGTGCATCTGTCTCTGCTCCTCGTCGGCGTCGGCACGATGCTCCTGGCACTCTTTGGTCAGAGCTTTCTGGGCCACTTCCCGCTCGTGCTCCCTCCTCTCGGCCAGGTGCTTCAGTAGCTCCGCCTCCTGACACTAGAGAGCGAAAGAGTGGGATTTCATACATTTTAACTCTATAACAGAAATCCATTATTTATATTTTAGGAAACAAAAGCTTGATTCTTTTGGAGTAACAACAGACGCGACACGTTCTAAGCACTTGACCTTTGACTTTGACCCCCAGCATGCCCTCACACACCTTCCTCCTCTCCTGAGCGGCATCCAGTTTCTTCTGGATCTCTTCCAGCGAAGGTTTTTGGCGGGGGGGTGTGGTGGCCCTGAGCTCGGGGCCGCCGTCGAAGGTGGGCGGCTTCAGGATGACCTCGAAGGCCTGACCACTCGCCCGCTTGCTCAGTTCGATCACCTCCATGTCCCGGATATTGCACAGGTTCAGGTCCACCACACCAGCTGCAACAAGGACAAAGACACGAGACCATGAGGACCAGGTGGAGACCTGGTTTAGTGGAGCCCTTTATTTAGACCATCAGTCCTGTTACAGGCTGGTACCTGTTGAGGTTTTTCTAATGCATGATGGGATACGGTCCAGCTGCAGAGACCAGAGCAAAGATGAAGGATTTTAAAACCTGACCAGATATTTTTATCGTTCTGATCCAACACTGATTAGACATTTATATTGTCAATCCAGTTTAAACACTTGTCTTGTTGCTAAGGCGTTGCTATGGAAACCAGTGGGTTGTGAGTATGTCTGTGGAGGTTTGACAGATGAGTCAGAGAGACACTGTGATAGTGAAATATTTAACTATTCAGCAATAAAAAGAGTCAGAATAACTCAATCAGTCACAAATACATCAATAAATAAATAAACTGATAAATGTTTAAGAAGAAAAGAAAAGAAATACTTCAGGCAAGAGGACAAGTGTGTCCTTAAAGACAGTAAAGGACAATACAAGACAGAAATGGACAGAAAGGGACGGCAGAGGACAGCAGAGGAGAGTAGATGAGAAGCTGCTGACCTTCCTTCTTGTCGTTCACCATCTCTCGAGGCTCGGGGAGGATGCAGGAGCAGAAGACAGACACCAGGGGGAGCTGTCTCACCTTGTCTCTGTATGCTGGACAGGAAACAGACATCAGCCTCAAACTAAGATTGAAACCGACAAACAACAACAACAAATCAATAATCAATAATCTGCTCCACCTGCCAGCGTCATCCTGCTGCTGCTGTTGTCCTCTGAAGACACTGTGGTGAGGTAGAGTCTGTTCCTGGAGACGCACAGAGACAGACATCAGTGAAGACACAACGAGAGGAGGCGGAGCTTCTCACCTGGTCATGGTGACCAGGTGAGACGTTCTATTCTGCAGCTGCTCAACATAACACACTTCCTCTCAACATTGGACTAAAATGTTTTTGTGGTGAAAGGTCACATTATTCTCCTGTTTCAACAGCAAACAGAAACATGGCACTCTGCAGGTCTTTGAACGCCTCATCCAGCTGCAGCTACACAAACATCTGGACTGTGAAAGCTGGAGCTTCTTCCTGCCTTAAAACTGCTTCACCCCACCAAAAGAAAAGCCACCAGACACAAAGAAGAAGATGTTAACTGATCCTTCGGGGTATGTGCGTGTGTGTGTGCAGGAACTAAGCGATGATGTCATTGTTGCCAGTAAGCGCAGCAGCTTCTGCTACAACACTAAACTTAAGATGAACAAGAAAAAGAAAGAAATGATGCAGAAGAGAAAAAGACAGAAAAAGAAAGACACAGTGGAGACACTTTGGTCTTTGTGATGAAGAGAAGCTACAGTCTGCACAGAAACAACAAAACATCACACAAGATGCAAAAAAATAATGAATATAGGTGAATATAAAGGTGTGAGTCTGTGTGTCTGTGTGTGTCTGTGTGTGTCTGTGTGTGTACTCACCCTGCAGTGATGCTCCGTATCTTCGTTCTCTCTGCTCAGACTGAAGATCTGCAGCTCAGCAGCATCAGCACCAAACACCAGGCTGCTGCATGACATCACCCAGCAGCCACCTGATTGGCTGGCAGGGATGCTGAGCTGTGATTGGTCCTGAAGGTAGAGGGAGAGGTGGGGGGGGGTGGGGGGAGGGGGTCAGGTTTTTTTCTGAGGAATCTTCCTGATCTCTGACAGAAAACAGAAAACTCTTCATCAGAATCACAATCATGCTTCTGCACAATGATGATTCCAACAACACAAACAAACACACACAAAAGCACACGTGCACAAACACCCCAATCGAAACCATTTGACCAATGACATCATGTTAAACAGCTCTGAGGTCAGAGAGCAGCATCAACATCTGGAAAAAGATTTTGTTAGACACAAACATCTGGGGACAATCATGTTTGTGCGTATCCTGTTGTATGTTTTCACTTTGTGTTGCATTGTGCTCAACAAATGACTCGTTGGAACACAAGCACACAAACACATTAAAGTCCTGTGTGTGTGTCACACAGACTCGATCTGGTCTGATCTGGTTGTGTGGGGCTGTGTTTTTCTGAGGAAATGTCAGAGCTAAATTTAATGACTGACAATGAGCTGTTACTCATCCTGACTGGAACACTCATCCAGTGTTCACTGTGTGTGTCTGTGTGTGTGTGTATAACTGCCTCCATCTGTGACTCTGCTGCGCTTCATTCAAGCGCACTGATCTGATCCTCATTAACACCAGACTTTGTAGAAAGTTGCATTGAATCCTGGGAAAACCAGGTTATGTAAAGGTTGCCTCTACTTGTTGCTGTAGTGACGTCCAGTCAAGAAGCAGCTGTGAAGGAAGAAGGTGTAAGAAAAAGAAGAAGCTAAACAGAGGTCAAAGTTCATGTCTGCACTGTGGTGCAGGTTTGGTCCCCACCTGATGACATCAGGGCGACACCTCGACAGTATCAGCCCGCAGTAACAGCAGACACCAACAGAGACATGGCCCCATCACCATGGAGACCATCACAGCGGTGCAGAGAGCGCTTCATTTTTAAAATCTGAGATGTTCTTTTCAGTTTTTATATCAAGCTGACTCCACCTGCAGAGGACTACAGCTCCCATCATGCATCAGAGTACAACACAGTGCCCCCCCACCACACACACACTGAACCAGATGATGTAATGCAGCTGCAGAATGTGTGTGTGCGTGCTTGTTCTTCTATTTTTGTGAGGACCATTTTCAGCTGGATGCTAAACAGCTGATTCAAAGTTACTGCTCTGGGTGTGTGTGTGTGTGTGTGTGTGTGTGTGTGTGTAGGTGGCAAGGTGAGTGAGAAGCTGCAGCAACAAGGAGGATGAGGAACTTCCACATCCCAACTGATGATGTCACCTGCAGCCAATCAGCTGAGAGCTCAGAGCCAGAGTGTGTGTGTGTGTCAGGATTCAGCAGAAACAGCACCACATCTGCAGCAGAATGTTTTATTAAAGAGCTTCGTCTCTACAGAACAGAGGCAGGACATAAATTGAGGGGCGGGGCTTGTTGTGGTTCTGCAGGCTGCAGAATAACGGGAAACAATGACATCAGCTCGTAAGCAAGGCAATAATGTCACTGACAATGAGGTCACTGCACTGAGCTCAACGCAGTGATGTCATCGCAGTGTAACAAAGAAAGACCATCTGAGGTGTGGGGCCGTCTGCAGAGTTTGGACTAACTGAGACCTGAACCTGAACCGAACCCTAACCCTCATGGTCCATCCGGTCTACAGGTAGACCTCCATGTGGTCTCTGATACTAAATTTGGATTCAGAAACTGAACCTTAAAACCAGCTGCAGGACTTCTGGCACTTTATGATGTCACACCTGCTGTATTTGAATTGCTCACTCAGTAAACACTCAGCCAATCAGGAGCGTCAGGAGGTAAAGACAGGTGAGGGCTGGACATTTCATTCGTAAAATCTGACTTCATTTTAATGCAGGACTCTCTGCACTGTCTGTCTCACAGCTTCTTTTTTATTCCAACCAGCTGAATCCAGTTTAACATCACGAGTCATCTCACTCTGCTCCAGTCGTGAGCTTCATCTGAGTCGGCGAACAGTCGTGACTCGTCTTCCTGCTTCTGCAGCCCACTGAGGCGGGTGGGGAGTGGGAGAGAGAGAGCAGACGGCAGATTGGGCTGAATGTCAGGGGAAGCTGAGAGAAGAACCTGCAGCCTAAAACCTGAAGACAGAAAAAAAGAACTGATGTGTTGAAACAAATCACGTTGGAAGGTCCGAAGGTCGAAAGGTCCAGACGGTCTGATGGTCTAAAGACCTAAAGGTCCAGATGGTCTGAAGGTCCGAAGGTCGAAAGGTCCAGACGGTCTGATGGTCTAAAGACCTAAAGGTCCAGATGGTCTGAAGGTCCGAAGGTCGAAAGGTCCGAAGGTCGAAAGGTCCAGACGGTCTGATGGTCTAAAGACCTAAAGGTCCAGACGGTCTGATGGTCTAAAGACCTAAAGGTCCAGACAGTCTGAAGGTCCGAAGGTGTAAAGGTCCAGACAGTCTGAAGGTCCGAAGGTCTAAAGGTCTAAAGGTCTAAAGATCTAAAGGTCCAGACGGTCTGATGGTCTAAAGACCTAAAGGTCCAGACGGTCTGAAGGTCCGAAGGTCTAAAGGTCCAGACAGTCTGAAGGTCCGAAGGTCTAAAGGTCTAAAGGTCTAAAGATCTAAAGGTCCAGATGGTCTGAAGGTTGGAGGTCGAAAGATCTAAAGGTCCAGACGGTCTAAAGGTCTAAAGATCTAAAGGTCCAGACGGTCTGAAGGTCTAAAGGTCCAGACGGTCTAAAGGTCTAAAGATCTAAAGGTCCAGACGGTCTGAAGGTCTAAAGGTCCAGACGGTCTAAAGGTCTAAAGATCTAAAGGTCCAGACGGTCTGAAGGTCTAAAGGTCCAGACGGTCTGATGATCTAAAGGTCCAGACGGTCTGAAGGTCTAAAGGTCCAGACGGTCTGATGGTCTGAAGGTCCAGACGGTCTGAAGGTCTGTTAGCCCGCGGGGGTGGGGGTGGGGGGTGGTCAGAGGATTCGGGTTAGTGTGTTCCTTTTTGTTTGTTTTCAGTAAGTCTCCTCTGAGTTAAACTGCCGGCCTGAGGTCAGTGTTTTTCATGTTGAAACTGAAGTTTTCTCTGCATCTCATCATTAACTTTGTGTCAGACACTTTAAGTCTGCTGAGTTTTAATCTGACTGAATGAATTGAGAGGTAGGTGACTCATCCGGCGACCACGCAGCCGGATCTCAGCGAGCGAGTGGGCGACCTGAACGAAGCCCGTGTTGGCAGAGTGCTGGCAGATGGTCGGCAGGCGGAGGATCTGAATCCATTCACTGAGCTCAGACATGAATGAAGACAAAGAGCTGCTGAGAGACGGAGGCACAGATAACACCACAGAAGAAGACGAACAACTGCTGTTCATTTAAAACCGTGTGGGAGTTTCATCTTCTTGTGTTTGAAAGACAAACTCTGCAGAACCTGAACTTTAACAATGAGCGAACACTGATGGACATTTCTTCATCTGTCCAAAAACACAGTTGCCATCTCAGTTTGAACGGTGGTAACCAGTGGGTGGAGCCACAGTATCCTGGTCCCACCCATACCCGCCTCCTCCTCCCTTGATCAGCTCAGACTGTATTGAAGTCTATGGGTAAATGTCCCTCCTCCCTGACAGGAGAGAGGACAGAACAGGGCAGATCTAAGAGACTGAAGGCTGACAAGTTAAAAAGGCGTCAACAGAAACACTGAGCACTAACAGATAGAACAGAGGTTTTATTATTTAAAACGAAAGTCATGTTTAACAAACTGTCAGGTTGAGCAGCTTCAACGAGTCTGAGCAGACCGCATGGTCTTCAGTCTGAAAGGACACACACACACACACACACACAGCTAAAGGTGACATATATGCAGTCACATGACCAGTGACCATTATAGACATGCAATCAGGAAGTAATGTGTTAGCATGTCACTGAGAGCCTGTGTGACCTCTGACCTTTTCAACAGATTATCTGCCAATGTTTGTCCATCTCCATGGTGACCGTCTTCATCACTGTCCCCTGAGCTACTGTCTGACTCCTCCTTACTCTTCTTCTGCGGTTTCCCCTTGTGTTTGTGCTTCTTGTGTTTCTTCTTCTGTAAGACAGAGGTCAGATATCAGAGGTCAAAGGTCAGACCCGTCGCAGTTCTTTGAATCAGACTCGTTCCTTCACCTTCTTGTCCTTTTTATGTTTGTGCTGCTTCTTGCTCTTGTGTTTCTTGTCGTTGCTCGTCCTGCTGAGCTTGTCTACCTCCCTGGGGAGGGGTGTGGCCTCTCCCCTACCTGGACAGGTGAACAGGTCGTTTAGTGTCTCAGCATCAGCAGGTGAACCACAGACGGCTCTGTGACATGGACTCACCCCAAGCAGCTGAAGGAGGCGGCAGCTTTGGACCGAACTCCTCCTGAGTCCAGGTCTGAGACCTAACCACATCTTTAAACCAAACACAGGAGAGAGAGTACATTACATCATCTGGGATAATAGAGTCCGGACCTCAGTTCAGGTTCCTCAACCTAAACTGAGGTCCGAACCTGACTTCAGGACATAGACCTCAGACCAGAACAGAAACAGGATCAGGTTTGTCCTGACTTTGACAGGATGTAGAACCTCAGAAAGAAGAACGTTACCTGTCGGCTGGTTCTGTGTGGAGGAGGACGTGACGGCAGGGATGACGACTTTTGAGATATTGAAGAGGTTCACTTCCTGGGGCTCAGGTTTAACTTCTTCCTCCTTGGTGTCCTCCTCCTCTTCCTCACTATCTCCCTCTGACGAAGAGGAGCTGGCGAAAATGGCCTTGAACAGATCCATTGGAGGCCTGCTCTCCTCTTCCTCTTCCTCTTCCTCCTGTCCTCTCTGATTTGTCTCTGTCTGTGCGGAGAGACAACAGGTGAGTCATCCAACATCTGCAGACTCAGGTCTCAGTGGATCTGGTCTGGTCTGGACTCGTACCTGTGTCTGATCCCTGCTGGAGGGGGCAGGTGGAGCCGGGGCAGACATCTGGTCCGGTCTGGTCTCAGTCTGGTGTCGTGCAGCAGAGAGGAGCTCACTCAGAGCCTCATCCTTCTTCTTCTCTTCCTTTTGGTCTGAGACGTCCCACCTCGACTTCTTCACTGGCTCAGGGGACTTCGGAGGAGCTGAAGAGAAAGAGGAGGAGGAAGTGAGGTCATGTTACCCAAAGAGAACCCAAAACCAGCTGGTGATGTCATAAGGACAGACCTTTGGTCTCCGTCACAGTCAGGAAGTTGAAGACTGAGAACTTGTCTCTCTTCACCTTCAGAAGACCCACCAAAGCCGACCTGCAGAAACAGGAATTCAAACTCAAACATGCATTCAGACTTAGAAATGTTGATGACATCACGACGGTCTACGGGGCCGTACCCGGGGTAGGGGTCAGGGACGTTGAACCTCTTGCACAGCAGTTTTTCTGGATGCCACTCCAAAGTTTCTCTGGTCAGTTTTCCGAACATCTTCATCTTCACAGCCGCTTTTTTGTCGTCCACGTCGCCCTGACAACCACAACACAACACACATCAATACACAACAACACAAACATCCAACCTATCAGGTTTTCGGGGGCCGACCTCCTGGTCCTGGGGGACCTCCACGGTGTCCTCGTCCTCCTGGTGCTTGGCTCTGGTGAAGCGGGAAGACAGCGAGGAGGACGACGGTCTGTAGAGGACGGACGCTCGGACAAACTCCTCCCTCTCCCTGCTACGCTCCCATTCCGTCATCCCAGAGTCCAGACTCTGCTCCAGGGCGTCTGAGACACAGACGAAGGTCAGGTGGCCTGCAGTGCATGATGGGACATGTGGGACTAGTCCTACCTTTGTCTCCCTGTCTCAGGCGGTCCAGGTAGAGCTCGTAGCGTGCCTGTTTGCTTGGAGTCTTTTCGAACGGCTTGAAAATCTGCAAGGATGTTTGGACGCCTCTCCATGATGCCAGAGCGTCCTCCTGCTGCTGCTGAAGGACGAAGGACGCTGTGTTACTCAGAGCTGACGGCCCTGAAGACGATGACTCCGCATGACTCTGCATGTCTTTGGATTCTGTGGTGGTGGGGGGTTGAGAGGCGGAGTTGCGGAGGTTGAGAAGTCGCTTTCTGTCTTCAGGCTTAAGGAGGTCCAGGACTGAACTGGGACCTGATCAGGATTCAGGAAAAGAACAGGATTCTTGGATAAGATCTGGAGACAGAGTCTACTGGCCAACCAACAACACCATTAAACTACTGTAATTCATCAGCCAATCAAAACCTCAGAAGACTGTGGAAATAAACTGGGAAAACTCGTTTTATTCACTGAAGTTTAAACTGTTGAGCTGATCAGCTCATTCTGATCGATAACATCAATGACAGATTGGTGATGTGTGCAGCCTCTGTGAGGAACTCTACCCTGCAGGACGTCCTCCCCCAGCAGCGTCCTCCTCTGACCCGAGTCCAGCTGGTGACGTCCCCCTGGTTGTGGCTCGTCTTGGACCATGTGGCCCCTGGAGACCCTGAGGGCCTCGGCCAGAGCTGGGCTGGCCCCCGTCAGACTGAATACCCTGAAGCGACGGACCGGTCTGTAGTCCGGGGGCAGAGTGGGGGGGTGGAATATCTGAAGAGGCACCTGGTGTTAGTGACTCTTTGTTTTCCACACACACGACGACACTGACACACAACACTCACAGTTTTCTCCTCAGCCGGCTTCTGTGCCAGAGTGAAGCCGTCCAGGATTTTACCGACATACGAGACGTCTCTACTTCGGTCTGAAAAGAGTCAGGGAGGGAAACAACTGATCAAGATTCAAGGAGGTTCAAAGATCCCAGAAAAAACAAAAAGCAGTTAATGGAGGACCAACCCAACCGGTCGAGGCAGATGGCCACCCCCCTTGAGCCTGGTTCTGCTCGAGGTTTCTGCCTCTTAAAGGAAGTTTTTCCTGCTCATCGGGGGATCTGTTGGGTCTCTTTAAATACATTCATAAAGAGTTTGATCTAGACCTGCTCTATATGTAAAGTGCCTTGATGTAACTTTGTTATGATTTGGCGCTATACAAATAAATCTGATTTGATTTGATTTGATTTGGAGGATCTGATGCTTCTGCACCTGGACCATCACTACAGATCTGATCTGATTAAACCCAAACTTTCCAGTACTTTCCAGGTACCTCTGTTCTTGTACTGCTGCGGAGCGGTCCAGCCGTACAGTCCATCTCCAGGCTCCTCCCCTCCCAGCACTGTGTCGTACCTGGACATGGAGTCTCTGTGGTACACATCTTCGTCATCATCATCCTCTAGGGCCCCCACACCGAACGCCTGTGGGGTCAAAGGTCACAGGCAGCATGCAGACCATGTGATCAGGTGACTTCCTGTTATCAAAGACTCATGGCACCCCACCTGTCCAGCCACTCCTCCTCGCCGTGAGCCCCTGGGTGCGTCCCCAAACAGTCGAGTCCTGGTCTCAGACAGAGGCTTGAACAGGTCTATGTGCTCCGGGGCTCCCTGACCCAGCAGAGCAAGACCTGGGTCCAGACCCCGGTACCCCAGACCCTGAACCCCTACCCTTGGGTTAAAGTCCACAGGAGTTACATCCTTTGGGGCAAAGGTCACGTCCTGTGGTGCGAACTCATCGTCGTCATCCTGTTGGTGAAAAAGGACACATTAATGTTGTCATGGCGGCGCTTTAACAAAAAGGTTTCTGGTTCTGCTCTGGTCTGGTGAGAACCTGGACCTGGACTTCATCAGAGATATCCTGTACAGATGAGACGGCAGTCTCACTCACCTCTGAGTCCTCTGACCCAGCAATGGGTGGGGCACAGCCGTAGACTCTGGATCCTGATCCATCACCTGCCAGAACACAAGACCAGGACATGGTGAGACCTGATGAGACCAGTTCAAGAGCTGCAGAAAAACAAAACATCTGCCAACCACTCTGCTGGTGCCGAGACTTCCTCTTCACACGAGGCCCCAGTCCTTGCCCCTCCTTCCACCCCATCCTCTTCAACAGCTCCACCCCCATGGACGACCTGGGAGACAAAACACACTGTGACATCATCATACAGCCACAGTTTGGCCTGTTTGGTGACCGCCCTCTGTGAAAGGGCCCCTGGCTTACTTGGCGGGTGCAATCAGCTCCTCCAGCAGCGTGTCTCCAGGGATCAGGGCATTCTGGGCGTTGACGGCTCTCGCCTTCTCTCTGGTCTCATCTCTGCGGCTGGAAGAGAATTCCTGCCTGGTGGTGATCTGGCTGGGAGCGATGCCATGCTCACTGAAGTCCTGAAGACAAAAACAAAGGATCACTTTATTGATCTGCTGTTTTAATCTTTATCCAGGAAGCCATCTTGGATCAGGTGTTCTACAGTCTCTCAACTCCTCCCACCTCCTCATCCATGAAGTCTTCTGGCCTGGCATGTTGTTTCTCAGCTTTCTGTTGCCGTGACGACAGAAAGGTTGACGGTGTCCAACCTACAAACGAAACACAAAGACATGTTTGAAACGAAGATGTTGTTTCTGCTTTCTTGTCAGTTTTATTTTGAATTCTGGAGGAAAGCACTTTGAGGTGATCAGGTGATCAGCAGCAGGACTGACCCTCTTTTGAGCCAACGGTGTTGAAGTAACCAGCTGAAAATCCTCCAGTGAACGCTCCATGGAATCTTTTATATCGTCCTTTCTCATCTTTGACTGTCTGCTCGTGAAGCGGGATGGGCTTCTTCAGGGGCTCGTCTGCAGCAGACACACACACACACACACACACACATACATATTATACACACAGAACAGCATAACATGTGGTGAAGCTTCAGGTCCTTCACTTTAGGTTCAGTTATTTGTCTTTTTCTAGAAAGAAACTACGGACATGCAGCTTCATATTAAAGCTGAAAGTATCACCCAATAAATCAAATAACTGAACTACTCGGAACAAATTGTGTACTGTCTAAACACCCAACAAACACCTTGAGGAAGTTATTTCAGGTATTTTTTTATTTTAAGAATCAGATAATCTCCATCTTACTTGCTTGGACCTAATTGTTGTGTAAAGACAGTTTCATGTTTAACGACACAAAAAACAAACAGAATGAATACAAAAATCTTTAGTTGGGAATCTCACGGGAAAGAAGAAGAGTTTTTCCCGATGAGTGAACAAATCTCATCATGTATGTTAATGCCTTTAACCTCGTGAAGTCTGACAAAATCATAATGTTGTCATTAAAATATGAATATATAATATTAGAATACAGCAGAAGGGAAAAAACATACTGGATTCTTTACAGTGTGGTTTTGATTTGGTTAATGAGTCTCTGTAGCAAATATGACAACAACAATAATAAAACCGATTTAAAGACACTTTACAGAGACTTCACTAAAGCGACAGACCAGCCGAACACACCCGGACCCTGAAGGTCAGGACGACCTGCTGACTGCCGGCCCTTCGTGCTGAACCTCCATCTGGGACTCACAGAAACCTTAAACCGGCTGATATTTGACCGAAGTCCGGAATGGAAGCCTGGAGGCTCAGAAACTGTTAGCTACATTTAGCTTAGCATGCTGTCATGGCGGCCGAACTCGGTCCAGGTCTTTTATTACATCATCAAACCCGCACAAAGACTTTAGAGCAGGTCGGCTCGGTTTCTGGGAGCAGGAACAGATCTACCTTCCTCCAGAGGTTCCAGCGGAGTCCCGAAACTCACAAAGTCCTCCTCGCTCTCACTGTCGGACGCCATGTTTAAACTACAACTACGACAAGCGCGGAGGTACAAACGAAGCGAGAGGCGTTCCTGAAAACTTCCAGCTGAAAAAAGGCGACATCTGTTGGTGGCGTTCCCAGCGACGTTCAATGATGTCACTGAAAGGGGCGGAGTCTCTGCGAAAAACCTGAGACATTTATTACTTCTCTAAAATAGTTCCAGAGAAAACAGTGAAACATTAAAATTTAATTAAAAAGGTTCAAGGAATTTGTATTGTCGTTGTCACAGCATGTGAATCATTTATAACACGAAACAAGCACGTAACATTGACCAAATAAAAAAAAAATGTAAATCATTCAAATAAGAATCATTAGTCATAAAATCCTTTTAAAAGCCGAGGATCAGATGTAAATAATACATTCTTCTCTCTGTAACAGTGTTGTTTGGGACATAAAGGCCAAAAAAGTACTCTGAGGCAAAGGCTCATGGGAGCTGTAGTTGATGGATGTCATTTGATATCATACCCCCCAGCTAAACTCCTGGCTCTGCAGAAAGGCCCCATAAAGATCCAGATCTGATCCAGATTCCTTCCCTCCTGTTTGTAACATGACAAGCTGCTGAACTTCAGGGGGTTTGAACTAACTGAACCTGGACTGGGCTGGACTGAGCTGGACTGAGCTGAGGGTGGGGACCGTGGGGCCAGGACTCAGGTCAGAACAGTCAGCACCAAAGAAAGACAGGAGAAAGAAAAACGCCCCAGGACAGAGCCAGAACAGATCAGGACCAGAACAGAACCACGACCAGAACAGATCCAGGACCAGAACAGATCCAAGACCAGAACAGATCCAGGACCAGAACAGAACCAGGACCAGAACAGATCCAAGACCAGGACAGATCTAAGACCAGGACAGATCTAAGATCAGGACAGATTCAAGACCAGGACAGAGCCAGGACCAGAACAGATCAGGACAGATCCAGGACAAGGACAGATCCAAGACCAGGACAGAGCCAGGACCAGAACAGATCAGGACAGATCCAGGACAAGGACAGATCCAAGACCAGGACAGAGCCAGGACCAGAACAGATCAGGACAGATCCAGGACAAGAACAGATCCAAGACCAGGACAGATCCAGGACCAGAACAGATCCAGGACCAGGATAGAACCAGGACCAGAACAGATCCAGGACCAGGATAGAACCAGGAGAAGAACAGAACCAGGACCAGGACAGAGCCAAGATCAGGACAGATCCAGGACCAGGATCAGGACTGGTCCAGGATCAGAACAGAACCAGGACCAGGACAGAACAGTCAGCACCAAAGAAAACAGGAGAAAAGAAAAACGCCCCAGGACAGAGCCAGAACAGAACCAGGACCAGAACAGATCCAGGACCAGAACAGATCCAAGACCAGAACAGATCCAGGACCAGCTCAGAACCAGGACCAGAACAGATCCAAGACCAGAACAGATCCAGGACCAGAACAGATCCAAGACAGAACAGATCCAAGAACAGGACAGATACAGGACCAGAACAGAACCAGCACAGAACAGATCCAGGACCAGAACAGATCCAGGACCAGAACAGATCCAAGACAGAACAGATCCAGGACCAGAACAGAACCAGCACAGAACAGATCCAGGACAGAGCCAGAACAGAACCAGGACCAGAACAGATCCAAGACAGAACAGATCCAGGACCAGAACAGAACCAGCACAGAACAGATCCAGGACCAGAACAGATCCAAGACAGAACAGATCCAGGACCAGAACAGAACCAGCACAGAACAGATCCAGGACCAGAACAGAACCAGGACCAGGATAGAACCTGGTCAAATCAAACCTCAACCACCTCCACAAACACAACAAAAGCACAGGAAGGTCTGAGGTGAGAAGACGAGCAGCTGATGCTTCTGACCAGCAGGTGTCACCGTCTGAACACGGACTGAGGCAGCACCGCATCAGGAGCCCAGAGTCACCTGCTTCTCCTGACACATCGACCTTTGAACCCCAGTCAGGATCAGACCACTCGTGTTTGAAACAGGAAGAGTAGGAACCAACGTCCAGCACAAACAGGAAATCAGACGGAATCACATGAAATCATAGGTTTTTTCACATGTACTCATTTGTTTGTTTTCCTTCCTCTTCCTCTTCATCACACAGGTGTTTCTTCAGATATCAGATCGCTTGGTTTGTAGGTTCTGACAGGTGAGTCAGGTGACATGATGTTTCAGCTCCTGTCTCGGCCATTCTGAGACACAAACCAGTGATCAATGTCCAATCAATATCTGATCAATATCAGCTTCATTTTTTTAATCAGTGTCACTGAAAACAGGAAGTAGTCATTCAGCCATACAAAAAATTTCATAATAAAACAGTCCCATTCTTTTACGTCTGACTGCATGACTCACCTGTACAGATGTTACAGATGTTTAGCTCCGCCTTCTTTTGTTTTGATGTCATGTCTGATGACATCTTCTTGCACATGCTCAGTGGATGACAGAAGACGAAGGAGAGACTGTCCACTGTCTTTGATCTGCATCATGACAGAAGAAGAAGAGTCAGCTGGTGAATAATCAGCTGTGATTGGTCCGCTCTGAGGTAAGACTGACTTTGAAAAGTCTGTCTTCACTTTTCTTTGACCTGAAGTGACCGAGCTGAATGCGGGTCGTGTTGGAGCGGCGTTACACCTCCTCAGCTCTAAATGTCGTCATGGCGCCAAAACGAAGAGACGCCTGAATATTAAAGACACCGAAGTTCAGGCTGCAGAGATGGAATAAAGCCTCTGATCTGCAGGTCTGAGGCAACACACTGTAACCTCACGCTGTGTGTGTGTGTGTGTGTGTGTATGTGGATCCCAACAAGAACATGAAGAAGAGAAGGGAGCATGAAAAAGAGGTAAAGCAACAAGATGAAGAGGAGAACGTGGACGAGTAAAGGCAGCAAAGGGCAAGGATGTTAGAAGATAGGAAAGGAAGGGGGGGAGGAGGTGAGGAGGGAAAAGAAGATCAGGAAGTGAGCAGGAAAGGAACAAAGGAGGTAGTGAAGTAAATGAGTTTTTTTTTTTTTTTTATCAAAAGGGAATAGAAGAAAAACACCAGAAGAAAGGATGAAGGGCTGAAGGGAACAGAGGCTGAGGAAGGAGAGGGCTGAGGAAGGAGGAGGCTGAGGAAGGAGGAGGCTGAGGAAGGAGGAATGGGTGAAGGGAACAGAGGCTGAGGAAGGAGGAGGCTGAGGAAGGAGGGATGGGTGAAGGGAACAGAGGCTGAGGAAGGAGAGGGCTGAGGAAGGAGGAGGCTGAGGAAGGAGGAGGCTGAGGAAGGAGGAGGCTGAGGAAGGAGGAATGGGTGAAGGGAACAGAGGCTGAGGAAGGAGGAGGCTGAGGAAGGAGGGATGGGTGAAGGGAACAGAGGCTGAGGAAGGAGGAATGAGTGAAGGGAACAGAGGCTGAGGAAGGAGGGATGGGTGAAGGGAACAGAGGCTGAGGAAGGAGGAGGCTGAGGAAGGAGGGATGGGTGAAGGGAACAGAGGCTGAGGAAGGAGGGATGGGTGAAGGGAACAGAGGCTGAGGAAGGGAACAAATGAAGTTTTTTCTCAAATTCTCCCCAAATCAGATTAAGACTGATGGACTTTGTCCTGCAGTGGAGAGAGAGACCATCTCCGCCTCAGTCCAGTTTGAGAATCTTTCTGAATCTGAATCCTGGTCCAGGTCTGAAGAGTCTGGACCAGATCCACTGGAGCCTTTTCACTCTCTTCCAGTGTGGGTCATGTGGACAGACTTGGGGGGGCTCAGCTCAGTCCCAGTCCACGTGATATAAAACATTTTGGAAACTAAGACCTTTAATATAAAATATGGACATCTAAGAACCGATCAGACCACAGATTTACTAATCAATCTAATCAGATCTAGATAATCAGACTCCCTGAAAGCAGGTTTGTGTTTGACCTTTAACACCAGCTCCACATTAAGCCCTGGTTGACCTCTGGTTGACCTCTGTCCCCAGCTCTCAGTCCAGTTTGTGACTGAATTCAGATGTAGTAAGCAGGTCAATGTAAAGCCTAGGATTACATATTCATGACTCATCTCACACCACCAGCCTTCAATGTGCTCGTTATCCACTCATATTAGCCCGTTAGCATCTTACTGCGCAGCTTACTGCCCCCAGACCAGTTGACCCCCATGTGACCTCAAAATGGTAAAGTGGGCTTTTCTTAGAAACCACTAACTTTGTATTACCTTTAATCTGACTCCAGTCATCATATGCTGAGACCAGAGCTGTGAAAATGTCACCTACACAAGCTGCCACTGTGGTTTCCCATCAGCCGCTGCAATCACATGCTCATTTCCCTCACTTTTAGTGGAGATTAAGATGGCGGAGGGGATAATCACAGCTCAGGCTGCTCCCTGGTAGGAAGGCTTCATATGGGCAAACGTACGGAGTGACGGAGCTAAGTAAATCTGTTGAGGAATGACTGTACACGACATTCAGCTCCGACCCTGTGCCCCTGGGCCAAGGCAGCATCAGGCACCACAACAATCTGAACCGCTGCACAGTTAAAAGGCACAGATGCTGTTTTTAGTGAGTCACTGGGAGAATCAGCACAAAACTGGGCTCTGATGTCGATAACTGTTGTTACTGTTTTTTAAAAAAGTCTGCTCACATTCAGAATGAGCCAATTCTGTCTGATTGTTTCCTTCTTTTCCAAAGAAAAGTTCCTCTCATGTGTTTGGGTCGTTTCTACCTTTATCTGATCAGGAGTTCTGCTCATTAATGATGAAAACTCAGCTCCAAATATCTGATTGTCTTTATTCTGTCAACACAAGAAACTCAGAAACAAACAGGAATGATCCAGAGACTCTCTGATTGGCTGTGACATCACCCACCAGAGCCAATAGGAGCGTCTGATGTAGAGACGTGACTCCAGACGTCACTATCAAAGATGGAGGATGAGAACGAACGGATAAACACACAGACATGGAGGATGCAGCGGAGGAAAGGAGGAGGTAGTGAAGGTGAGGAGGACATAAGGAGGCAGAGGTCAGACATCTGTCTTTGTCCTCTGAGGCTGAACCCTGCCGACGACCTCGAGCTGATGGAGCAGAGACTCCTGACAGTCTGCCACCACAACAGGAAGTCGACAAACGCTGGACAAAAGGTTTCTGTGTGTGAGACCTGAGAGTTTCATTCCTCTCTCTAATAAACAGTTTGTTAAACTGCGGGCTGTTGAACCCGCAGAGTGTGTGTGTGTGTGTGTGTGTGTGTGTGTGTGTTTATTGTTCAGGACACAAACCAGCTGGAACAATAGACAATGAGACAACTGATAAACAGAGAGAATCTTCTTTCAGTCATATGGAGACTTAATGAATCATCTTTGATTTTCATGGACAGCAGAGTCAATAAAGCTATTATTCAAACTGGTTCCTGATGATGGTTTCAGCTCTCAGTCTGTCTCACCAGTTTTTGATCTTTTATATATGAAGTTATAGAAAATTATCAGCTGCCTCACAGACCCAACACGTCTTCTTCTCTACTTTTTCATCAATGTTTTTCTGATGTGGTCTTCCTGGATCAGTTGTGGGGTCTCTGTGGACTGGACCTGGTTTAAACCTGCAGTCTGACTCAGAGTGTCTGATTTGTTCATGCCATAAAACTCTCAGCAACAATTGATTAAAAGGGACATTTGTTATAAATTCAGCATCTTTAATATCAATGACTGTAAATCATTCATATCAAAATTAGCTTCAAAATATATATTAAAGGGAAGAGAGTTAATCCACTTCTGATTGGCTGGCTCTTTTCTAAGTGATCCATTAAAAGTAAAGCAGATTTCTGGCAAAGGTTCAGAGAAATGTCAGGAAATGTCACTTTCCTGAAAATTTTCATCTTTAAACTTGTAAAAATTAATTTCAGAGGAAAACTTTTGATTCAATCTTAATCTTAATCAGTTAAAAACTGTATTAAAATCCATTTGAAATGGGGCTGGACAATATGGTCAAAATTTCTGTCACAATATATTTCTTCATTTTGGTCGATACAATAGAGTTCCAATATTGATATGAACACAATAAAAGTGAAAGAATGCCCATAATGGATGTCTGTACATACAAATGCCTAACAAATAAGTTTGCCAAATCTATAAAAACAGGAAAAGTAAATCAGTGATGGTCTTTTCTTTGTATTCAGCCTTCATATGCAAACAAGGAACGTGACATCATTGAATAGAAGATTTATTTTTTTCAGTGCTTCAGTCATGATAAATAATATAAAAAGTGCTCAGAGTTGCTGCAGAATTAAAAAAAAACTGAGGAACCATCACACACGTGTTGGGCTGAGGTGGCGATGTTTAAAGGACAGCCAGGTTTAAGTTCATTCAGAGCAGCTGACTGTCTGCTGGCTGTGGTGACGTCATGATGAACAAACGGCTGTGTTCTGCTTTTTTTTCCTCGGCTTGAATGACGGCAGCATCCTCTGATGACCATCATTCAGTGACAGATGCTGTAATTAACGTATATTGAAAGAAGTGAATTAAAAACCTCATCACGGTTATTGAAACATTTTCACTTTGGATATATGCTGAGATGTATTGAATGTGATTTAACGTTGAATTAAATTTGAACTCTGCTCCTGCAGTTCAGCAACTCTGATGTTTTTCACTGTAACTTAGAAACTGATCTCAACAGTGAATCAGCACAAAATTTAAACTCTGAAGAAGCAGGAAGTGGATTGACTGACTTCCTCTTTCAGGTTTAAAAAATGAGATAGGACGGACAGGAGGACACACCAGAGACCTGAGACCTGGGACCAGCAGCAGCCACAGACGGACCCTGATCCTCTTAGAGACCATGTGGATGCTTGTCATCACTGAGTCTGGTCCGTTACATAACAGAGCTGGAAACACAAGCAGCTTAAAGATCTGCAGTCAGAATGAAGCTGGCCCACATTATTGGAATGACTCGGGTTCAGTTCTCCTCAAGACCTGAACCTTCACAAACTGACCCTGCAGTGAACCAGGACCAGGTTCTACTGCAGAGCAGAACCAGGAATCATCACCATCATCATGTGATCAGCATGAGAAAAAACAGGTCAACATTAGGCCCTCGGTCTGTTGGGTCCTGGTCTCCTGTGTCTCTCCTGAATATTGCTTCATCACTACATGATTTACGATCATCCTGACCTTTGACCTCTGATCTCAGATCAACGTGTTCGTCTGAAGGAGGAAGTCATGGCGATAGCGTCATGGTGATAGCAGTGAGGTCTGTCTGAGTGAAGGATTGTGGGATTAGTGCTCAGCCTCCTCCCTTGAATGCTTCAGCAGCTCTGACTCCTGGAGACAGATGTTGGACCTGGACCTGCAGAGTCCTGGACTGGACCCAGAGACCAGTGTTGCATCCACGTGTTGTTCTGGTCTTAAACCCAGAGCCTTCGTCGTCTTTCTGTGGAATCTGTCACTTCAATCAAATGACCAACTTCTCCCCTCTAACTCCCATCAGCCACCCTGCTGACACACACACAGAGACTGGAGGGTGAAACTGGGAACAGAACAGAACTAAGATCCAAATCCACATCACCACAGTCCTCTGTGAACCCTCTGATAGGTGAGAGGTTGTCATGTGACCAGGAGGTCAGGTCAGAGCCTCAGTTGTTCCCGCCTATGTGATTGAGGTCAGGTTGTTCAGTGAGCAGCAAAAGTCAAATTGAATCTGATGAAATTGGATTTGGGCCATTTTCATACTTGGTTCTAAATCAGATACAGAATTCAATTTGCTTGCATTCAGTGTGACTTTCATGTCACACTAGATCAACGATTGTCATAGTTGTGCGCAAGCTGAGATCACAAAACAAAAAAGCAAACATGGCAGACAGCGGCAGTGAAGGTGGTCGGTGGAGGGACAAGCAAATATTAGACCTTAAACCATAAATGTTAACATCTGGGGCCTCCGTCTGTAATTCCTCCCTCTTCTTGTTTACTTCATGCACACAGTGTGACGTCTTGTTGCTCTGTACACCAGTACACAATGAAGTCCAAAAGATAATGTGAACAGCTGCATAGAATAATCAGTTCTGAACACTAAGGCTTACAGTGGGAACGTCTGAGTTTCAACCTGTTCTCAGGTTTTTATGAAGAAAAACCTGAGAACATTGTGGTTTCCTTCAGTTTCAGTTTTAGTCTCAACTCAGCTCCGTTCTGCTTCTGATTCTATAAACTCTGCTGCTCTTTCTAAGCTTCAACACACAAGATGTTTGGGCTCTTTCTAATTATTGATTCATGAGTCACCATCAAACATTTGATTTAATAAAAGATTATTTTTTGTTGAGTTGCTGCAAACAGTAACTATTGATGTGTTGGTGTCATGTGGTCACCGTGACCATAGCTTTATTTAAAAACAAGGAAACATTTACCACAATAATATAACAGACAGACACACAGACAGGCAGAGAGACAGACAGAGAGAGAGATGGAGATGTCTCACAAATCTGTGACGATGAAATAATAAAGTGTGTTTTGTTCTCTGGGGTTCGCTAACATTCGCTCAGATATTTATATTATGAATGAAACAACAAGCTAACACTGAAGATGACAGTGGAGCTATCAGTGAGCTAATGCTAGTTGGCTAACTTCGGCAACTAGTTAGTTAAACTGTAGCTCAATGCTAAAGCTAAAAGCTAGCTCATATGTTATGTTGTTCCCTCAACTGTGTTCCAACTCTACTTTGCCACAAACAGAAACAGAAGTCCACAACAAACAGCACCAAGGAGGAAGTGAAACACCACTATGACGCCGCTCTGGCCTTTCCCACCCAGTCGTCCCAGTCTGAGCTCCCAGTGAGGCCATGTGAGCGTGGGAGTGAAGTGGGCGGGGCCCACCGGATTTTGAACAGACCTGTCAGTAAACGTGTTGTGGGATTACATCGTCTCGCCGTCTGTGCTGTGACACCAGACAATTACCAAGATGAGCCCATAATGACACCACATTAATCTGTTACCGTGGTTACGCCCCACATCAGCCGCACCGCCACACATCTCAAGGCACCACAACATCGCTGTGAGGTCACAACTCCCACACATCCAGTGGCGAGTCGGAACGTGACGACCCTGCCCTTTTCCCTCCAAGAGCCTCCTCCTGATTGGCTGCTGCTCATATGTAAACAGTGACATCAGTTCAGCGTCACACACAGACAGACACACACACACACACTGCCTTCTTCTACAGCACAGATGTCAAACTCAAGTCCTACAAGACTGTTTCGGTTGTCAAATTTTTATTGGTCCGGCTGTATGAGACGTCAGTAACAGTTGTACTGTAAATCCCATAATGCAGCACAGCAGCTGCCATGCCGAGACCCCTAATTTCAGCTTTCATGACGACACTGAGGGGAGTCTGCAGTTCCTGGTCCTGGACCTCCATGTTCAGGGTGTCGTGTGGAGTCTGGTGCAGACCCCTGACCCTGTCTGTCTCTTTGTTCCCGGTTCTGTCCCATCTTTAGTTCCACCCAAAGACAGACAAGGCCATAGGCCACAGGTCAGTGGGTCTGGATCTGGGGATCAGGACCCCATCTCTGTTCTGGTTTGACCCTGAACTGGTGGTTTCACCTGCGGCTGCTGGATGTGTTGAAACGGCGGTTGCTTCAGCAGCAGGTGTTGAAAGCTCCTGCAGATGAAGACAGTTGTTCTTTATTGGCGTCCTGTGGTCGGGTAGTTCTGCAAAACAGCGCCACCGTTTACGGGACAGGGCCGAGGCGATTGGCTAACATGGGGCCAAACAGGAAGTTGCAGGTTTTTTGAAAAGGGTTCGTTAAATACACCCTGGACCCATGACTGTGTGATTTTCAGGTCGGGCTGCATGTTATCTAACGGCTCTGATCCAGGTTCTTCAGGAACAATCAGCACCGTTACATCACCTCGCTGCTCTCGATTTATTAATACTCCATCAAACAATGGCCAAAGATCTTAATGCTATTATGGCAGCTGCTCTGGACCAGCGCCAGCCAACCACTGAAACCAATCCCATGCCATCCAGGCCCCTTCAAGGACATTCAAGGCCTGGTAATGCCAGGCCAGGAGCAGCTACCACGCTGTGACGTTGACGGAATTAAAACTCCAAAGTCCAGCTGGAGTAAAGCTCAGAAACTGGAACGAGTGGCCAATGTTTTCAGTGTTGACCTCCAAATATTTCAAACTGGTTTAAATTCGCAACCAACACAAACGTTCATTTCACCAGTTTATGAGACTTTATTTGAATATTTCGCGCTTCTATATTTTTCTGCTTTGACTTTAGAGAATAATCAATAAAATATAATTAAGACATAAAAAATAGCCCTTTTAAGATCAGTCTTCTCAGTTTTTAATTTTTTTTTTATTTTTAAAAATGTTAATTCAATTTGTGACTCATTTCAGCTCAGAAAACAAGAACTAACTACAAACACACTGAATATTTCCTTCTGTTCCAAAGAAACGTTTTCTATCTTTATCTGATCAGGAGTTCTGCTCAGTAATGATGAAAAATCAGCTCCAAATATCTGATTGTCTTTATTCTGTCAACACAATAAACTCAGAAACAAACAGGACTGATCCAGAGACTCTGACAGCGAGGCCCCTGGCAGGCATCCAATGTAGAGACGTGATGTTTACGGTCTGTCGGCTGATGGTTAAGTATTGGAGTTAAATGTCTCCATTCCATCATTGTCTTCATTGTGAAGTCCTGCAATTTTTAATTAAAAGGTTGTAATGGAGTCATAAAAAGAAGCCTGCAGCATCAATCACATTGATATTGATCTAATTTTTATAGTAGAGTTAAAGAACAAGAAGAAAACGCTCCGTCACCCTTCAGGGTTTTATTTTTCCTCCTCCTGACACACACACACCCGTGATGACTCGTCCCATGATTTAGGTGACAGAGTTGATTGATGACTCAGTGCTCGGAGCTTCATTCGCCTCGTTCCTCTAAAACCACAGAGCACAATAACAGCAGAGCTGCCAAACCCACAAGGCGGGCGAGAGACACCAAGCGTAGGTGAGACAGAGTGAGAGAGGGGAGAGTCGGGGGGGCAGAGTGGGGTGTGGTCTGTTTTCTGTTGACTGACACTGATGAACAGACCTCACAGCAGAACTGGAGTCTCCCACTGCCCCCCCCCATCCTGGTCTGGAGTCTAGGAGGGGTCCAGACCTCTCAGGACTTCAGGACTCTGTTAAACCAGGATCTGGACTCGAGCCGCTGTTGATTCAGTGCTGAGTTCAATGTTGACACTGTGAGTGGGAGACAATGGTGGTGAGAGCAGCCTGTGATTATGTTGTGTCAGTCATATCTGTACACGGTGTGATGGTGACCCCCCCCCAGCTGCCCCGGAGGTCTCAGACCACTGAGGAGGACTCAGCACATTCTGTTGGAAGCCACCGCGGTTCCACAGCGTCACACAGGTATCGAACATCTGTCCAAGATAAACAAAGTTCTATTGAAATTAAAAAGTCCTAGCTATTCATCGATCAAAAGCCAAGATGGCTTCCTGGTTATGAACACCATGCTATGGCGTCTACCACTAAAGCTAAAGCTAACAACAGCAAATTACATCGGCCACCAGGTGTCGCACAAGATGTAATTACACTGTGCAACAAACAACACTAAACACAACCATTAGCCCACATTAGCAGTCCTCTGCTTCCACAGACCGACACCATTAACTCATCAGCAAAATGCTTACTGAGGAGGAGAAGGGACTTTTTCCCATAGACTGCAGGTTGTCCAGGTCTATGGACGGTCTGTGTGTGATGGTTCCAGGAAGCTGCTGGCTGATGGCAGAGGGATGATGTCATCAGGTGCCATGACAGCAAGCGCTAAATTTAGCATCAGCGAAAAGTGATGAGTTAGAAGGGAAATGGCCATGTGGTCATTTCCAGAGTCCACCAGAGTCCACCTGAGTCCACCAGGGTCCACCAGAGTCCACCAGGGTCCACCAGAGTCCACCAGAGTCCACCAGAGTAAACCAGAGTCCACCAGGGTCCACCAGAGTCCACCAGAGTCCACCAGAGTCCACCAGGGTTCACCAGAGTCCACCAGAGTCCACCAGGGTCCACCAGAGTCCACCAGAGTCCACCAGAGTCCACCAGAGTAAACCAGAGTCCACCAGAGTCCACCAGAGTCCACCAGAGTCCACCAGGGTTCACCAGAGTCCACCAGAGTCCACCAGAGTCCACCAGGGTCCACCAGAGTCCACCAGAGTCCACCAGGGTTCACCAGAGTCCACCAGAGTCCACCAGGGTCCACCAGAGTCCACCAGAGTCCACCAGAGTAAACCAGAGTCCACCAGAGTCCACCAGAGTCCACCAGAGTCCACCAGGGTAAACCAGAGTCCACCAGAGTCAACCAGAGTCCACCAGGGTTAACCAGAGTCCACCAGAGTCCACCAGAGTCCACCAGGGTCCACCAGGGTAAACCAGAGTCCACCAGGGTCCACCAGGGTAAACCAGAGTCCACCAGAGTCAACCAGAGTCCACCAGAGTCCACCAGGGTCCACCAGAGTCCACCAGAGTCCACCAGGGTCCACCAGAGTCCACCAGAGTCCACCAGGGTCCACCAGAGTCCACCAGAGTCCACCAGAGTAAACCAGAGTAAACCAGAGTCCACCAGAGTCCACCAGAGTAAACCAGAGTAAACCAGAGTCCACCAGAGTCCACCAGAGTCCACCAGGGTCCACCAGAGTAAACCAGAGTAAACCAGAGTCCACCAGGGTCCACCAGAGTCCACCAGGGTTAACCAGAGTCCACCAGAGTCCACCAGGGTCCACCAGAGTCCACCAGAGTAAACCAGAGTAAACCAGAGTCCACCAAAGTCCACCAGGCTCCACCAGAGTCCACCAGGGTCCACCAGGGTCCACCAGAGTCCACCAGAGTCCACCAGAGTAAACCAGAGTCCACCAGAGTCCACCAGGGTCCACCAGGGGTCCACCAGAGTCCACCAGTAAACCAGAGTCCACCGTCCACCAGAGTAAACCAGAGTAAACCAGAGTCCACCCAGAGTCCACCAGAGTAACCAGAGTAAACCAGAGTCCACCATAGTCCACCAGAGTAAAACAGGATCCCACCAGAGTAAACCAGAGTAAACCAGAGTCCACCAGAGTCCACCATGAGTAAACCAGAGTAAACCAGAGTCCACCAGAGTCCACCAGAGTAAACCAGAGTCCCCCAGAGTCCACCAGAGTCCACCAGGGTCCACCAGAGTCCACCAGAGTAAACCAGAGTCCACCAGGGTCCACCAGAGTCCACCAGAGTCCACCAGAGTCCACCAGGGTCCACCAGGGTAAAACAGAGTCCACCAGAGTAAACCAGGGTCCACCAGAGTCCACCAGAGTCCACCAGGGTCCACCAGGGTCCACCAGAGTCCACCAGGGTCCACCAGAGTCCACCAGAGTCCACCAGGGTCCACCAGGGTAAACTAGAGTCCACCAGAGTCCACCAGAGTCCACCAGGGTCCACCAGAGTCCACCAGAGTCCACCAGGGTCCACCAGGGTCCACCAGGGTAAACCAGAGTCCACCAGAGTAAACCAGAGTCCACCAGGGTCCACCAGAGTCCACCAGAGTCCACCAGGGTCCACCAGAGTCCACCAGGGTCCACCAGAGTCCACCAGAGTAAACCAGAGTCCACCAGGGTCCACCAGGGTCCACCAGGGTAAACCAGAGTCCACCAGAGTCCACCAGAGTAAACCAGAGTCCACCAGAGTAAACCAGAGTCCACCAGGGTCCACCAGAGTCCACCAGAGTAAACCAGAGTCCACCAGGGTCCACCAGGGTCCACCAGAGTCCACCAGGGTCCACCAGGGTAAACCAGAGTCCACCAGAGTGCACCAGGGTCCAACAGGGTCCACCAGAGTCCACCAGGGTAAACCAGGGTCCACCAGGGTCCACCAGGGTCCACCAGGGTAAACCAGAGTCCACCAGAGTCCACCAGGGTCCACCAGGGTCCACCAGAGCCCACCAGGCTCCACCAGAGTCCACCAGGGTCCACCAGGGTCCACCAGAGTCCACCAGGGTCCACCAGGGACACCAGGGTAAACCAGAGTCCACCAGGGTCCACCAGGGTCCACCAGAGCCCACCAGAGCCCAGCAGACCAACACAGACCTGATCATTCCAATGCTCACATCAAGGCAAAATTCATGCTTTTTTTTAAGTTTCATAAAACAACATCATCCTTCTGTTGCACACACTCAAAAATTAAAACACACACACACACACACACACATGCACTCTCACTCCTTTGGGACCTTTATATAATATGGACTTTGTGTCCTCCCTCTGAAGATAAGAGTTTAACTCTGCAATAAATCCTAATCCCTCCCACCACACACCCACACACACACCCTCCCTCCGCTCTGCTGGAGTTTGGCCTTCTCACACACACATAACACAAAGTGAAACACAGACACAAGCATAATAACACAATGTCTTAATGGCGAAAAAAGAAGGGAGGAGACACGGAGGGGAAGAAGGGAAGCAGAAAAGAGAGGAGACAAAAGCCAGATCACCCCGATCTGGACTGGCCTCCCATCAAACCAGGCGTTCAACACTTGAGACTACATTTCCCACAATGCACCTCTGCCTCACTGGACTGTCATTGATGTCACTAAAAAGACAAAATAGTGAGTGAGCGAGCAGGTGAGATTGTAGTGAGATGAAGAGTCAGAGATGCTTCTCGCAGGGGCAGTGGACCAATTGAGAATTTCATGACATCATCAGCGTGTCACTGAGGTGATGACATGGAATCGAACCTGTGAAACTCCGCTCACATGATGACAGCAGCTGAAATCCAGAAAGAAACTTTCCCAGGTTTCCCTGAAGCATTTTTGGGCAGCGCTCACCTCCTGAGCAGCGGAGGAGGAATCATTTTCAGGAGGATTCTGGGAAAACGCAGCCTTAACGGATTAGCTTTCATGATCTGTGTGTAAAGTTCCTGTCGGCACAGAACAGTGAGTTAACATGAAACTGCAGCCTGAGACTGAGAGCCAAGAAAACTACAGCTGGACAGCAGCCAATCAGAGAGAAGGAGAGGAGGAGAGGAGGAGAGGAGGAGAGGAGGAGAGGAGGGAGGAGGAGGGGGAGGAGGAGGGGGGAGGAAGAGGACGGAGTGGGGAGGA